>NW_015558607.1:182446-186537 GCF_001515605.1 Sinocyclocheilus anshuiensis | reverse complement strand
TATATATATAGTTTATAATATATAATATATAAACTATATATATATATATATATATATATATATACACATGCACACAGCGGAGATCAAAATTAGAGAATAATTTATGAATATGTTTATTCTGTGGAGCAATGATTGTAGCACGAAGAAAGATTACAAATACAATTTCTGAAGGTTACAGCAGTCAAAAATTTGTAGGAAGTGTAGAGTCCTTTGCTTTGAATGACTTCAGAACATCTGCGGCCGCAGGACATCACTAGTTTCTCACACTGCTCTTGTGTGATCTTATTCTTATTCATGTCTCTTCCATAGTTTGGTGACTGTAGTGGGTTTCTTAGCCATAACTTTGTCACCAAGGATTTTCAGTTGGGTTTAGATCAGGACTCTGGGCTGGCTATTTCATTATTTCAATGTTTTCAGCTTCAAGGAACTGCTTTACCCATTTTGCTGTGTGACAGGAGGCATTGTCCTGCATGAAAATTGCTGGCTGATTGGGCAGTGAATGCAGGGAAGAAACCGCATGTTGCCACAGGAGATGTTGCTGAAGGAGGTTCTGATAAATATTTGCATTCACTTTTCCATGTAGCTGTATAAGAGGCCCAACTCCTGCTGCAGAAAACATCCCCCAAACCATGACACTTCCTCCTCCACCTTTCACGGACTTCTTTATACACTCGGGGTTCAGTCTTTCCCAAGTTTGAAGACGAACATAATGTTTCCCATCAGACCCAAATAAATTAAACTTGCTTTCATCACTAAAGTGAACTTTGGACCAGTTCTACTCTGTCCACACAACATGCTCCTCAGCAAAGTTTAGTCTAGCCTTTTCAATCTTTCTTCTGATCAGAGGTTTGGCCACTGCAGAGTGGGCTTTCAGTCCAAATTCTCTTAAAAGTTGAGACACTATATGCCGAGACAGATCCTTACCCTGTTCAGCGCTGAACTGGTGAGCAATTCCAGCTGCAGTGTTAAACCGATTGCCCATTGAGATTCTCCGCAATAACCTGTCCTCTCTTGTATTTGTCTTACGAGGACGACCAGCCTTTTTGGGGGACTTGAATGAGTTAGTGACATTGTAAAGATGCAATATTCTAGAAATCACAGATTTGGAACGACCAACTTCTCTTGCTATGGCTGAAAGGGTCATCCCATTAGTCTTCATCTGGACAACCTGCTGTCTGAGGGTTTCAGTCACTTTAGAATGGCTCTCATCATGCAAATTCAGTGAAAACTGGAAATTAGCACTAGGTGCCAGATTAACACCAATAACTGGGAGGTATCTGAAAGTGTTCTCTAATTTTGATCAGTGTTCTTTTTCAAATATCTCATTTAAGTTTTTATACTGTGCTTCAGAACATATTTAACTCATGAAATATGCTTAAAAACTGTTTTTACTCCTGTTAGGATAACTTCAAATTCCTATTTCCTACTAAGCAATGACTTCAAAATTTAGGAAATTGTAGGCTGTTCTCTAATTTTGATCTCCACTGTCTGTGTGTGTGTGTGTGTGTGTGTGTGTGTGTGTGTGTGTGTGTGTGTGTGTGTATACGCCATAACTTTGTCACCAAGGATTTTCAGTTGGGTTTAGATCAGGACTCTGGGCTGGCTATTTCATTATTTCAATGTTTTCAGCTTCAAGGAACTGCTTTACCCATTTTGCTGTGTGACAGGAGGCATTGTCCTGCATGAAAATTGCTGGCTGATTGGGCAGTGAATGCAGGGAAGAAACCGCATGTTGCCACAGGAGATTCTGATAAACATTTGCATTCACCCTGCCATGTAGCTGTATAAGAGGCCCAACTCCTGCTGCAGAAAACATCCCCCAAACCATGACACTTCCTCCTCCACCTTTCACGGACTTCTTTATACACTCGGGGTTCAGTCTTTCCCAAGTTTGAAGACGAACATAATGTTTCCCATCAGACCCAAATAAATTAAACTTGCTTTCATCACTAAAGTGAACTTTGGACCAGTTCTACTCTGTCCACACAACATGCTCCTCAGCAAAGTTTAGTCTAGCCTTTTCAATCTTTCTTCTGATCAGAGGTTTGGCCACTGCAGAGTGGGCTTTCAGTCCAAATTCTCTTAAAAGTTGAGACACTATATGCCGAGACAGATCCTTACCCTGTTCAGCGCTGAACTGGTGAGCAATTCCAGCTGCAGTGTTAAACCGATTGCCCATTGAGATTCTCCGCAATAACCTGTCCTCTCTTGTATTTGTCTTACGAGGACGACCAGCCTTTTTGGGGGACTTGAATGAGTTAGTGACATTGTAAAGATGCAATATTCTATCACAGATTTGAAACGACCAACTTCTCTTGCAATGGCTGCTACTGGCCTTCATCTTGACAACCTGCTGTCGGAGGGTTTCAGTCACTTTAGAAAGGCTCACCATCTTGCAAAGTCAGTGAAAACTGGAAAGTTAGGCTGCCAGTTAAATAGGGTTTGACATATAATTAAGGAAATTAGCACCAGGTGCCAGATTAACACCACTAACTGGGAGGTATCTGAAAGTGTTCTCTAATTTTGATCAGAGTTCTTTTTCAAATATCTCATTTAAGTTTTTTGGACTGTGCTTCAGAATATATTTAACTCATGAAATATGCTTAAAACCTGCACTTTTACTCCTGTTAGGATAACTTCCAATAAGACCAAGCAGTGACCTCAAAATTTAGGAAATTGTAGGTTGCTCTCTCATTTTGATCTCCACTGTATGTCACAATTATGAGATAAAAAGGAAAAAAAAATTAATAATAATAATTGTTAGAAAAAGTTAAAAGTATGACCATTTTTAAAATCACCTTTTCAGAATTTTGACCTATGCCATAATTATGACTTAGTATATCATAATTCTGTCTCTTTATCTCATACCATCATACTATTGATGTATTGATGGAATACCAAAACAAAGTTGAACTTTCTTCTAAGGTCAGAAATAATGACAATCACTTTTGCCACAGTAGTTATTTGTAAGTGTTGGGTTAAACAGTATATTGCAATATGTATTACTTTACGTTTTTGCAGCTTTACAACTATTCAAACAAAGTATAGACCTAAATGAAAGTGATATGCCTTAACTGGTTGCTATAACATACCACATACTACAAGCACAGACCTGTTGAGTCGTTTATGCCACTCCTAAATAATCATTTTCATAAGCAAGCCTGTACTCAGTATTATTACATATTATATTTGTAGAAGACCAAACGTCTAAAGCAGCTCGTGTTATTCCCAAATTATCATTTTTCAAAGACTGGTCATAATAATAATAATTTACAGGATAAAACGCAATCTATTAACGACTAAGTTACATTAGCTGTAGCAGCACTGCTAATTCACGTCAGTCCATCTGATATAATTTAATAGTAAATATACCTGTAAATCTGGCTTAAATTAGTCAATCTCAGCCTCGGTTGTCAATCAGTCATTCTTGAGACATGGGACAAAACAGGTCCAGTAAGGGTAACTGCTATTAGGTTTAAAAATAAAAATATTTTCAATTTTAAATGTCATGAGGGATTAATAATAGAATGTATTTAACACAATTATCACCTTCAATTTAATTTTCTCATTATACCAAATCTATGTTTCTTAATGTCCTCTCACTACATCTAAAACAGTGTGTCCACAGAGAAGGGTTCAAGCATTCATATGCAATAAAATGGATAAAAATGTGTTTTTAATGATGAAAAAGAGCTTGTTTTATCAAAAGCAACACTTAATATCTCCTATCAAAGCAAGGTTGTTTTTTAATGACACATGCATGTTTAATACGATTTTAAAGTTGCGTCCCCACGTTTTGTCAACACCGCCAGACATTCAATAAAATGTAATAAAATCAGGGAATATCGGGCAACTGTCACTCTAAAGGACCCCCTTGCCACAGTTCACCTCTGCAGAGTACATCAGTGTCGGACAGGCTCTGCTAAGTTTTAGTTTTAGAATATTTTAAATCCTAATGTTAATATTTCCTGTGTCACAGCCATGATATGTCAACACCATCTTCCAATTTCTGAGGAAATTATTTGAAATATTTAGATAATTTTATTCTCCTGAAGCAGGTTCCATTAGCATCTAGCATCAACAGAAAAAAA
>NW_015558607.1:179883-181660 GCF_001515605.1 Sinocyclocheilus anshuiensis | reverse complement strand
AAAATTAGAGAATAATTTATGAATATGTTTATTCTGTGGAGCAATGATTGTAGCACGAAGAAAGATTACAAATACAATTTCTGAAGGTTACAGCAGTCAAAAATTTGTAGGAAGTGTAGAGTCCTTTGCTTTGAATGACTTCAGAACATCTGCGGCCGCAGGACATCACTAGTTTCTCACACTGCTCTTGTGTGATCTTATTCTTATTCATGTCTCTTCCATAGTTTGGTGACTGTAGTGGGTTTCTTAGCCATAACTTTGTCACCAAGGATTTTCAGTTGGGTTTAGATCAGGACTCTGGGCTGGCTATTTCATTATTTCAATGTTTTCAGCTTCAAGGAACTGCTTTACCCATTTTGCTGTGTGACAGGAGGCATTGTCCTGCATGAAAATTGCTGGCTGATTGGGCAGTGAATGCAGGGAAGAAACCGCATGTTGCCACAGGAGATTCTGATAAACATTTGCATTCACCCTGCCATGTAGCTGTATAAGAGGCCCAACTCCTGCTGCAGAAAACATCCCCCAAACCATGACACTTCCTCCTCCACCTTTCACTGACTTCTTCACACATTTTGGGTGCAGTCTTTCCCCAGTTTGAGGCGAATAAAATGTTTCCCATCAGACCCAAATAAATTAAACTTGCTTTCATCACTAAAGTGAACTTTGGACCAGTTCTACTCTGTCCACACAACATGCTCCTCAGCAAAGTTTAGTCTAGCCTTTTCAATCTTTCTTCTGATCAGAGGTTTGGCCACTGCAGAGTGGGCTTTCAGTCCAAATTCTCTTAAAAGTTGAGACACTATATGCCGAGACAGATCCTTACCCTGTTCAGCGCTGAACTGGTGAGCAATTCCAGCTGCAGTGTTAAACCGATTGCCCATTGAGATTCTCCGCAATAACCTGTCCTCTCTTGTATTTGTCTTACGAGGACGACCAGCCTTTTTGGGGGACTTGAATGAGTTAGTGACATTGTAAAGATGCAATATTCTAGAAATCACAGATTTGGAACGACCAACTTCTCTTGCTATGGCTGAAAGGGTCATCCCATTAGTCTTCATCTGGACAACCTGCTGTCTGAGGGTTTCAGTCACTTTAGAATGGCTCTCATCATGCAAATTCAGTGAAAACTGGAAATTAGCACTAGGTGCCAGATTAACACCAATAACTGGGAGGTATCTGAAAGTGTTCTCTAATTTTGATCAGTGTTCTTTTTCAAATATCTCATTTAAGTTTTTATACTGTGCTTCAGAATATATTTAACTCATGAAATATGCTTAAAAACTGCACTTTTACTCCTGTTAGGATAACTACAAATAGGACTAAGCAGTGACCTTGAAATTTTGGAACTTGTAGGTTGTTCTCAAATTTTGATCTGCACTGTATATATGAAAATTTTGTGCATTTTTATTATTTTTAAAATGTTCTATATTATTGAATTTTTTGTGTTTTTAAATATTTACTTTAAGTGAACTCATACAAGGGCTGTCCGGAAAGTATCCAGTCATATAATATGAAAAACAGAGACATAAGATCACCTTTGAAAATCACCTTTGAAAGGGAAGACATTTCAGACCATCGATGAGATTCAGAAAAATGACGACTGATGGCGAAGATTTTGCAAAGTGTTTTGAACAGTGAAATAAACGCTGGGAGAACTGTGTGAGGTCACAAAGTGCCATTGTCCTATGTACAATGTTATTTGTATCTTCTTCGATAAATTTATCTATTTTCATATTACATGGCTTATATATATATATATATATATATATATATATAT
>NW_015558607.1:156876-178606 GCF_001515605.1 Sinocyclocheilus anshuiensis | reverse complement strand
ATTTTTATATAACTTGGTTTATATATATATATATATATATATATATATATATATATATATCAGGGGCAAGGGAGGCAGTGTCTCCTCAAGATATTGGATGAGAAAAAAAAATCACAGTACAAAAATAAAACAACTCCAATATTACAAAACATAACATTATAATATAACACTTGTTTTTCTAAAGAAAATTGCCCAACAGCGACACCAGCAGGTAATGTTACAGCGGGAGTCTGTGTCTCTCACGCCTCCCCTGAGCCCATTAAGTTTTATCAGACCCCCTAAAGCGTACCGTGAGTTTGCTGGGGTGTAATTGAAAATGAATGGGGGAAAGTCACACCATGAGAAGAGGTGATATGATCGCATTCGCTGTTCGGCTGTGATTGGTTCATGTGATAAATCCCACCTCTTGTGTTTGTGCACGTTCTGCATTCGCAAATCAGTCTGAATGAACAATATAATGGCGTTAATGGGAAGACTAATTTAAAAAAGTAAGTAAACAACTCACACACTTAGATATAACCACTTTGTTACATTAAAATAAGACTTAAAATGACATGAAAACATGATCTGTGGGTGTTTTTAGTGAGTAATCAGCTTGGTGAAATTTACAGTAAATCTCTGCATCTGTGACAAATATTTACCAAGCTTTTCAAGCTTTCTGAATAAATTCAAAAACCGTTAAAAGTTAACTGTTAAAAAGAATACCTGAACATAAATTCACAAATAAATTATATTGTTTAAATTGTTACTGCCTTGAGTTTTTATTTTGAAATAAATGTAAAATGCTTAAAAACACTTAACTTTTTTTCATACTTTGCTTTAATAAACAGAATATTGATTACATTGTTAATGCAAAAATATAAAATATAATTTCTTATTCTGAAAGTGTAATTAATGTTTACTTAACCAAGAAAATGTGACTGGGACATGAATTTACATTTGATAAAAAAAAAAAAAAACGTCCTCAAAAAAAACCCCTCCTCATTTCAGAACACCACCACACAACACTGATATACAGTATATGTGTGTGTGTGTGTGTGTGTGTATATATACAGTATCTCACAGAAGTGAGTACACCCCTCACATTTTTGTAAATATTTTATTATATCTTTTCATGTGACAACACTGAAGAAATTACACTTTGCTACAATGTAAAGTAGTGAGTGTACAGCTTGTATAACAGTGTAAATTTGCTGTGCCCTCAAAATAACTCAACACACAGCCATTAATGTCTAAACCGCTGGCCACAAAAGTGAGTACACCCCTAAGTGAAAATGTCCAAATTGGGCCCAATTAGCCATTTTCTCTCCCCGGTGTCATGTGACTCATTAGTGTTACAAGGTCTCAGGTGTGAATTAAACACGTTAAATTTGGTGTTATCGCTCTCACTCTCTCATACTCTGTGTGTTGAGTTATTTTGAGGGCACAGCAAATTTACACTGTTATACAAGCTGTACACTCACTACTTTACATTGTAGCAAAGTGTCATTTCTTCAGTGTTGTCACCTGAAAAGATATAATAAAATATTTACAAAAATGTGAGGGGTGTACTCACTTCTGTGAGATACTGTATATATACTCCAGATATCTATGAACAGTATCCTGCTCTTCTTGAGAGTCCTAACTTCATCAATTTATGAAACAGGATCTTCTAATAAACACACATCATTAGGAGAGGTCATGAGATTTTGATATTCATGAGAGGAAACCCCTAAGAAAGAAGACATCATGTGTGGGTTGTGTTATACGAGCGTGTTACAGGAGGTCTTCCTACATACGAGACTGACTCATCTAAAACCACTTCTCTCCCCTCTTTAAATTTCTACGTGACTATTAAAAACCACGGGATGTTAAGATGTTAAGGTTCAGATGTGAACATCTCACCAAGTGCGTTCATGTGACAGACAGTGTATGTTTCGTAATGGTTTCACAGTGAACCATGAATGGTGGCAATTCAGAGTTCATCTTACAGACATTCCTCTTTCAAATGGCCACTTTAGTGAGGACAAAAGCCATCTCCCATCTTTAATAATTTATGTTAACGCAAGCCAAACAGAGGCATGAATGGGCTCATTCAAACCTTCTGGCACACCAACTCAAACCTTTACCTTGTCCATCCTTGTTTTTGTCCCCGTGTGGGATTCGGTTGATGCTCAGGATGTACCCATCCTCAGTAACCACTTCAAATTCTTCAGCTGGGTAGCCCCAATGTCTGATGATCTCACTCTACAAGAGACAAACATATTGGTGAACATGGGCAAAGTCCATGAGAAGCATGACAGCATGGAGAAATCAATGGAAACCATGTAAGATAAAGGAAATTAAATAGAACAGCAAACACATGCATTCTCTCTTTAGACAATACAACACTTCAAAATAGCACAAGCATTGTTCTATTGTGATGAAAGCAGTATAATGTCATTCATTTGAAGAAGAAATATAAGGCCTAAGTATTTTTAAGAATAGCTACATTTCTTCTTTGCTAAGGTCTACAATGAATGTCATCAATGTGGCAGTATTTTTAAATGTAATGAAAATAGAAAACACCACTTCAGCTTAAATTCTTAGTTTAGTTTTTCTTTTCAAGAGCACAATTATTTAAGCTGTATGGTGACACACTGCTCCTCCTCCAGATATGAGATACATTATAATCAGAGACTTCAAAGAAACTGTGTGAGCTTGTTGGTTCCAGGCCTGCCATGCAATCTCCCCATGCATAATTAAAGGCTCTGCAATTTCCCACTCCCACTGGGTCTTCTGTCTGCTCATTCTACTTTAGGCCACTTAAGGATAAACCCACTGCTGGCTCAACACACATTATGGGGAGAGTAAGCACTGGGGGATCTCTCTCTCTCTTGTATTCATCCTCTTTTCATGCAGAAATAGCGTGTGTTGGAATTTGGAAACAAGTAATATTTTGTGCACTTCTGCAGAATGAAAATACAAGAGGAAATAAGTCTGATGAAATGCAGAATGTGACCACTACTGAAAATATGGAGAACTTCATGGCAGCATTATAAAGAATTTAATTTTCCCTGTAATCAAGAGCAAATATATCTGAGCTCCAAATCATTTGAAGTATATTTTTAGTATAGCAGTGTCATTTTTATTTTTTTTAGATTTATAATACTTTTGCCCATCCTAAATTAATGTGCAGAGAGACCTAAGCAAGTTTTTTTAGCAGTCCAATATAGCAAAACAGACTCAACTAACGGGTGTTTACATGCAAAAATGACACACTTCACTTAAAGTCAACATGGAATTATTATCATTATTTTTTTTTTTCCAGAAAAACTTTTCTCTGATGCTGTATGTCGGACTTCTTCAATCATTCAGTCTGCTTAAACACTGCCAGTTTCTTTCAATTGACTGCAAGCTTGCATTCAGATCTGCCTCCATCAATTCAACAACCAATGGATAGAACCAAGTCCCCGCCCCACATTTTTCCTTTTCTGATATTCTTTTTCACTAAGCTATACATCACAATCCAAAGATCTGTTGCTACTTCGGTTACATTGTGACTTTGAAGGGAAAGTTCACCCCAAAATAAAATTTCTATAATTTTTTTACTCATCCTGAATGATCCTGTACATTTTTATGTTTTCTTTGTAACACAGAATTATTATTGTATGGCTATTGTACGGCTTCAGAAGAAGACTATGGAATATGGGTACAAGTCAAATGGATTTTCTTTTTTTCCTTATGGATCTTGCCACTACAAACTGTTGTTGTATGGAAAAGAACTGTGTGCAGAGTATTTAAATTCTCTTACCATGTTCCAATGAAATAATAATAATACCATATTCTCATTTTTGTGTAAACTATTCTTTTAAGTAGTCCAAGTGACAAATTTTTAAGGCTCAATAGGCTCTATTCTGGGTCTAAAACCCAGTTATTGTATTAATACCAACAAACCACTGTCTTATCTGCGTTTCTGCAAATGGTTATTTGACCCGTACAAATGATCAAACAATGATTATGAGTTATCATTATTTAAACCAAGAAAACTTGTTTTGTATCTAACCACACATGAAAGTGCATGAATGTACTTCAATTTCCTTTCAGAGTCTGTGGGAAAATATGAACCAAGAACTAATATACACTTTTACAAGTGATAACATGATGATGTGCTCTGCAAGCAGCTACCAAGAGCTATAGTGAATCATGGGAGGACAAAGTGCAAATGAGCAAGAAGTTTGCTAGCCGCACACTGAATCCAGTAAAAGCTGAAAAAGTCTAGCAAAATATTTTTTATTTTATAAATTGCATCATGCAAAAAGTGCAGGGTGCATGTAAATTAAAAACAAATAGACAAGAGCAAGCAGACGTTTCAGCACATTGCTATCTTCAGTGCTCACCAAAGGACAAAGTGCAAAATATATTTTGTTATAGAGATAGTCAACTAATGAATCCACTTCTCTCTAGAGCACGAGACAAAACGGAGAACTGGAAATAATATTAAAATATTTTTTATTTTATAAATTGCATCATGCAAAAAGTGCAGGGTGCATGTAAATTAAAAACAAATAGACAAGAGCAAGCAGACGTTTCAGCACATTGCTATCTTCAGTGCTCACCAAAGGACAAAGTGCAAAATATATTTTGTTATAGAGATAGTCAACTAATGAATCCACTTCTCTCTAGAGCACGAGACAAAACGGAGAACTGGAAATAATATTACAAATGTAGTGCAAAGTTCACTACAGGAATAATATGACATGACATGTCAGCTAAAGCAGATAAAGCTAGCAAAATATATATAAAATAAATTCATGTAAGTCTGTTATACTGTTATGAAAATATCATTGATTTACATTACAAGCTATCAATTTTATCTTATTTTTTGTCATAAAAATAACATCTGCACCAAACTGCATATTTTTTCTTAGCTTGGGTCTCTAAATAAAACTGATGTGTTTTATCCCCTATGAGTGTGAGCTCCACACTATATTACACCTCAGTAACTCTGCATTTCACAAAATGAACAGTATTGTCCACATAGCTGATATGAATTATGTTTATTGACTTCACGGCATGTCATTGCGATGAATGGTAAAAGTGACCCAATTTACCTGAAATTATTCAATATTTATGGTGTTTTTTTCACTTATTGACAATTTTGCTGCACAGTAATGAAGAACACTCCTTGCAGCTTATTACATGTAAGTTGTAATTACTGGCTACTTACAATGTTCATATCTACTTCAGGGTCCAGTCGTGTCTTGTCCAGAATAGGCGGCCTGCACCGAACCAGCCCAGATGTAAGCAGTACCAGAGACAACACCAGCCTTGACATCTTTCTGTCAAGCATTCACAAACAGTGAATTAACATACAGGGTCTCCCAAGACACCCTAATCTACACCAGTGTTAGAAAGCTATGTTAATCTTTCTTCAGCAGCCATCAATATATTGTTTAGTGTTGCTCAACATGTATCACGTGACTTTAAAGTAAGCGATACATAGCATGAAAATTCAAGGTCAATGTAGCTAAAACCATTATTTGTTCAGACAAAACAAGCTGCCAAAACAAACATTGCTGAACATCACTGTACTGTATTATATGAGAGCAGTTTGATTGGGAAACATGCAATATATATTTCTGTTACCATAAATATTGTATAAGGTAGGCTAGAGACAATATAATTTGTTTCTACTTTAATTAAGCACATTATAGTTTTTGCAGGGTTTAAATATTTAATTTTACAGCCCTGCGTTTTCACAAAGCAAAAGCAGTTTACGTAGCACATCTGAATGGTTTTGAATGACAGGTAGCCAAGCTTTTGAAATATAACGAACGAACGAAAGTCAGTCGGTGCAAACAAAACGTTTAAATCACTGTAAGTTAATTACGTAGTAGCTTCACACACTTCCTCGTACTGTAAATTAATTCACTGCTAATTCTTTGAGTCGCCACTACGTAATTCCTAGCAGCACATACATATATGTGAAAAAATATGAACGTTTTAAGCTGATAGAGACTAATGGTCTGATGAACCGTGTTTATTAAATGGTCCTAAGCATTGAATAACGAGAGAAAAACGAGCTCAGTTAGTGAAAACCCAACTTCGGCTGAGCTCTCCATAGCAGCGTACTGAAATCAAAGTGGAGCATCAGTACTGACCAGTGACCGCACTGATAGCGATGAAAATGCTTTAACAGCTGACAATAACATCATGACCCGCCCACTGTTCTGGAGCGCCTTTAATCAATCAGACCCCCTTCCTGAAGAAGAATGATTCATTCATGTATTAGCTGCTTTCTTCCTAATTTAAGTCTCCTTCATTATTATTTAAATGTTTGTCAAACTGACGTCGTCATTAGGTTACTTAAAATTTGTGTTTTTTTAGATAATGAGAATAAAATATATATTTTATGCTTTGCAGAGATCACTTCAGCCAATTGTCTGCTATTAAATAATAAGAATTTTAAAAATGACATTTGAGTTTGAGTTTACATTTGAGTTCGTACTCTGCTTTTAATGTACAGGTAAAACTTATATATAATTTTGTATTATTATTATTATTATTATTATTATTAAGTTTGGATATGTTGGGCACACACAAAACCAATATTGAAAAACCAAGGGAATGTTTTGGTTGGCCAACAAAAACCATTCGGCTTTCATAATTCTTAAAGGGACAGGGTGCTAAAGCGCGTGAGCACTTCAAACAAGCAAGATCGCTTTGCTATTTGACATAAGCAACTGCTTATTATTTACCTTTTCTAAAAAAAAAATGTCTCGAGTTCTAATAGTTGGTGCTGGACTTACAGGCAGTTTATGTGCCTGTCTTCTGCGGAGGGAGCTGCCAAACAAAGCTAATATAGTCGTATGGGACAAATCTCGGGGTGCAGGTTAGCGTCTTAATTTGTTTTGACTCAGAATGTTTATTTTATATACTGATGTGAAACACTTTATTGAGTGGTGGATGTCTATCGCTTTTAATCATTGAATTAGTGGTATGTGCAACATATTGACAACTGTCATTCATAATCACATGTCAAAATGCTTTTCTAAACTGGTGAACTGCTGATCTGTAAAGGTCAGGAAGGTGAGCAGAAAATAAGCAGAAATTATATGAGGTAACTACAGATTTATTATAAGAAAGTTTTCGACGTCAAATTCATAAATTGACTCTTCACCTGAAAGAAAAGACTGAGCAAGTCCTGATTTTATTTCTATGCACGATAACCAACCTGGAGTCCTTTGATTGACAGGACACGCCCACTTCAAATCTCATCAAATAACCCACTGATTAGAATGTGGATGATTAGTTGTTAATAAAACAAAATAGTTAACGCTGACCCATTCTAGCCAAATTGCAACAATTGTTTACAGTAATTAATTAACATAACATTTTCTCAATATGGGTAAAAACTACACAGAACAAATATGGTTGGAATACAGAATCACACAACAAGGCCGCTGCTTACTGACAATAACCATAAAAGGGTTTGTACACCAAAAATAAATAAATAATTAATTTGTTCGACCTCATGTCATTTCAAACCAATAAGTTTCAAAACTTATTGGTTTGAATCTTCAAAACACTAATGAAGATATTTTAACGAAACCTTATTTCTGTTCATGCATTCAAAGTTAATTTCACCAAACCTTTGATGCTTGAAAACTACATTGTAAAAGTATTCAATATTGAGCAGTATAATCATGTCATGTCACTTTATGAGGAACATGTTTAAATTAGGCATTTCTTTACATTTAAACATTGCTCAACATACATAGAGAACATCAAATGTGGTAAACAGAAGATCAAATGTTCTTGTTTCATGTGAGAGAACAATCAAGTATTTGACCTGTATATTTAAAAAAAAAATAAAAATTTGTGGTTTAAAAATAATCCCCAAAATACAAGCCTACACATTTTTTTTCCCGTAAGCATTTTTAAATATTATTCACACAAATTAACTTTATCATAGACAAAGTGTTAGTGGCTCTGAGGAGAACATACTGAAGTTTTTTTTAAGCTCACTTGAAAGACTTTTATAAAGGTCAGAGCAACTGTTCCAAATGTTCCAAAACTCAACCATAAATATGATTAAAAACTATCTGATATGACCACTTATTTATGATATGCATATTTTATTTTACAATATTTACAATAGTTTTTTCAAGTTTGTGCGTTAGTAATATAATTACCGATGTTTATGTATTTACATTGATGCTAATGTTTTCATTCAGAAATCTCATTTAATCTCTAATGATTAAAAAGCCCTATTTTATATTTCCCATCGATTTGACCTAATGATATTTTGAATAGATGGTAAAGATATTTTGCATTTATGTTATAGGGGGGAGAATGTCCACAAGCAGAAGTCCAAATGATCCTTCATGCACGGTTGATCTTGGTGCTCAATACATAAGTGCGACACCGTACTACGCTCGTATTCACAGCAGGTGGGCTACTTCTCTAATCTCTAATTTTATGAGGTTAAAAGTTTTTTTCACTTTAATTATGTGAAAATCATTTTTTGGATCTTGTAGTGACTAATGCTTTTTGGTATTTTTAGTTTTTACAAAGAACTCTTAGCACAAGACATTTTAAAACCTCTTGTTGCTCCTGTTGAAGGCATGATGTTGAAGGAAGAAGGAATTGTGAACTATGTGACACCCCATGGGGTTTCCTCCATCGTCAAACACTATCTCAAAGAGTCAGGTGCGTCATTTGAGTTTAGGTTTAACTTCTTTCCTAAAAATTGCAGACTTTTTTCTTCTGGTTTTGCTTTAAAGGGGTCATATGATGCTGCTAAAAATCTTTATGCGCCAAGAGCTTCTAACACTCCAAAGAGAAAGGAAAAATTGAAATCGCATCATATGACCCCTTTAAGTCATACTGATGATATACACTACCATTCAAAAGAATTCATAAGAGACATTTAAGCCTTGCAAACTGTTTCCATCAAAAATGCCAGGCAATTTATTATATCAAATGTCTAGATTTCATTTAAAACATGTATTAAAATAGCAAAAATAACATTCGCTGGAGCCTTTTCCATCGGGGCAATTTCACACAGAAATGCTTTTTATATATTTACACAATCAGAGAAGCAAGACAGATTTAATAACCGATTTTATCACTGTTCATAAAGCAGCTGTTTTTCATCAGCTGTTTAATGACAGAAATGTGCTGCCAGAAAATAAATTATTTTTGGGTCAGCAAGACCCTGAGTCATCCAGCTGTTGTTCCTTCTAAATGTTACTTTTCTAGAAATACGTCTGATTTCCTAGAGAGAGCGCAGAAGAATTTGGCCAGACCGTGCAAGCTGATTTATGAACTCAGTCTTTGGAAACAGTTCAGGATGTTTTGATATTGTGCATGTGCTGGAACAAAGAACAAAAAGCAGCAGTCAGATGGAACTGCTTTAATATGTGCAGCAACACTGCAAAATGACAGTTATTTAAAGATTAGCAAAACAGTAAGGAAAACTGAATGTGAAAAGTGAATTATGTGTATATGCACTCTATTTATCACCATTGCCCTGATATTGATTTCATATATTTCTTTTAACATTGTTCTGTCACCTTAAGCCTTTTGTGAAAAACTATGTGTTAATTCATACATTATACAAGATACATTTTTCATATACTGTAACTGTGGGATTGGGTTTATTTCCATCGTTGCTCTTGTATCTTCCATTGTCCTCATTTGTAAGTTGCTTTGGATAAAAGCGTCTGCTAAATGACTAAATGTAATGAGAGATCATGTAGAAATATTTGCATGTGCTATAAACCAAATCTTGACTTCTCAGTGATACATAATCTGAACTTTCTTTCTGTGACTTTCTTTGGAATTCTTTCCTTCCCTCTTTTTCCTTTTCATCTCTTTTTTGCTGTGTGCAACATTGCCAACTGTGCCCCTCCGCACTCAAGCAGGAGCAGAGGTGCTCTATGACCGACACGTCACTCACATTCACCGGAAAGACGCTGGCTGGGAAGTGTGTCACAAAGGAGGAGCGCCAGAGCGGTTTGACATTGTGGTTTTAACCATGCCAGTACCCCAAATACTTCAGCTACAAGGAGACGTGGAATCTTGTGAGTACATTTCCACACTGTCGCAAACACACATACACACACTTTGGCCTTAAAATTGAAATATGACCTTTGGTTTTGCTGTCTGTCATTGTTTCTTTGTCTTTTTTTTGTTTAAATTTTTTTATTTATATTTTACATATTATAACAACAATTTCAAAAACAAAACAAATTTTCTTGCCCTAACAGAGCTCCCCACCCGCACTGCGTCGTTATTATACATTATATTATGCACACTCAACTCTGAATCTGTTCTAAAATAAAAAATAAATAAAGGAGGGAAAGAAAGAGGGAAAAAATGACAAACAGCAAATATTAAATTTGGATCCATTTGCTCTATGTATGTCAGCACTGGCTGCCAAATAGAAAAAAAAGTTTGACTACAGCTTTTGGTGGAGTACCGAATCTTCTCTAGTGCAAGATGATACATAAGATCCCTAATCCAGTGACTAAAAGTAGGTGGAGATTTGTCCTTCCACTTACGCAATATAAGACGTCTAGCTATTAAAGTTGAAAAAGAAATCATATTTTTTTTATTATTATCTAATGCTGGGTACACACCACAAGATAATCGGGCTGAGTTTGGGCCGATTTCTCCCCTTCCGACAATCCTATGTCCCTATTATCTTGGTGGTTCTAAAGATTATCTTATCAGATTTTCCTGTGGTGTGAGGTGTGTTAAGAGTGACTGAATCTGCTCGGATGAACGTCGAAGGCGCCCTGATCGCGAATCGTAAATATTCAACATGTTGAATATTTACGATCAGAAATCCTGATGTGTGAGGGGAACCCCGAAGCAAATGTGTGTACGATCTGGAGATTATCACGTGAAACGAAACAATATCCAATCAGAAAGCGAGCTGACAGAAGACGGAAGCATAACAAACGCAGTCATCGCAATTTCTTCCTGCCTATCGTCCGCCATGTTTATTCTCAAGTCTCGAGAGATTTTGCGAGATTTCCTGTGTTCACAGTCGGGACTCTGGTTGAAAATCTGTTGGTGTGTGGTGCGCTGTCTTTGTCACATCGCGGCACACCATACACTATAGGAGCAAAACGGTTAAATCTAGGATTTTTTGTCCTAATGTTTGTGATCTCTCACATTTTAAAAATCTTTTAGTGTGTACCCAACATAAGCAGAGTTCTGTAGTTAAACCAAATATTGCAAGAATAGGAGAAGGATTAATAGATTAACAAGTTTACCAAAACAAAACCAAAACATGTGTGTATGATTAGCTATTTCAACTCCACACCGATCATGTCTGCCATTGTTTCTGTTCAAAATATCCCTGTGAAGTCACATTTTATTATTTTATATAACTTTAGAAATAGTCAGCTCATAATAGAGCTTAATGGAAATTCCTAATAAAGAGGTCATTTGAAAAAAAAAATCATTAATTAAAGAACACAAACAACTGTGCTACGGTCAAAGGTCATCTTCTGTGGCTTTCATATCTTAAATGCTTAAAAATGTTTAAAAGCTCTGTCATGATCCCACTATTGGTTTCCATGCAATTTGCCAAAAATCAACGCTTTAAAAAACAGCAAAGAGTCGGGTAAGAAAACAGAAAACCTTTAGTTCAGCTTGTAAAACACTAAAATATGAGATACATTGGAATGTATTAATTTAAAGACTCTGATTTTACACAAAATTTCATACACGTCTTCTGAATCATCTAAGCAAAATTCACAGTTTCTTTATAGTTGAGTTTCACAATTACTAGACTGCTGCAGCATTGAAAAGAAGTGTGAGAAACCCATTTTAACCTCAAAAGGTTTTGAGAACAAGACATGACAAAAGGCAGAGAAAGTACAGAGCAATAAATAGGCAACTACTTACAAATAATGATACTATTTTATATACTTATACATGAGTATGCAAATAGTCCCTACAAGTAGTACTAATAGTAGTACACAAGTAGTGCAAATAGTCCCTACAAGTAGTGGGGAAGTCGTGGCCTAATGGTTAGAGAGTCGGACTCGTAACCCAAAAGGTTGCGGGTTCGAGTCTTGTACCGGCAGGGATTGTAGGTGGGGGGAGTGAATGTACAGCTCTCTCCCACCTTCAATACCACGACTGAGGTGTCCTTGAGCAAGGCACCGAACCCCCAACTGCTCCCCGGGCACCACAGCATAAATGGCTGCCCACTGCTCCGGGTGTGTGTTCACGGTGTGTGTGTGTTCACTGCTGTGTGTGTGTGCACTTTGGATGGGTTAAATGCAGAGCACTAATTCCTAGTATGGGTCACCATACTTGGCCACATGTCATGTCACTTTTAATTTATTTTGTGTCTGTGAAGCAGATTTTGAACAAATAAATGTAGATGTAAATGTAGGTCAAATTTATCCCTAACACAATAGAAATAATACAATAGAAACAGGTGTAAGTTATTTACTACTACTGTTTAAATTTACCCCTAACACAATAGAAATAATACAATAGAAATAGGTGTAAGTTATTTACTACTACTGTTTTAACACAAATTTTTGGTGTTTTTCATAGTGGCGATTTCCAGCAAATTTCATGGAAACCAATAGGGTCAAACCCAACACCAAAGTTGTACACAGTTCTTTAACACAACAGGTGGGTTGAACAATAGCCAGATTGTATGTTCAGTAGGCACAGATCTCCTTTCAAATGCACAATTCCACTTCTCCTTTACATCCATTCAGACTTGCCCTGGGCCGATGAGCTTCAGAAACCCCATATCTCCATCTTAAACTGTTTTCCAGGTGCCTCACGGCTGCAGATATAGCATCAGGGTCCAAATTGGTATTCTCAGTATGACGTGTTTGAAATGATAAAACATAAGTCCTTAAGTAGAAATATGGAAATGGAAGAGTCAGGTCTGGGCCTTCTGGGTGTTGGAGCTTCTGAGAAACTGTTAATAATGCAGGGTGCGTGGAGAAAGTCACAGGCTCAGAAAAAGAGCTGCATCGCAAATTAAGAGATGAATGAAAAATGGAGTGAGACAGCTGAAAATGGTGGAGGAGTCACTAGCGAAAAAACGGCGCTCTAAATGGTTGTGGTGTCACGCACAGAGCAGCAGAAGTAGGGCAGAGGCGGATGAGTCTCTACGCCATCGTTACGCTATGAAACGGCTGCGCTGGAGTAGCAGAAAAATTAATCTGAAGTGGTCTGCATGGAGATGGAGGCTATGTGATCAATGTCACAGTGCAGTTGCACAGGACTCCACATAACCAAATGCAATTTAGAAGATGATCAAAACTGTTAAGATGGCCCTTAAGGCCCTTAAGATGTGCAAAAAGTAAGTAAATACATAAATAAATTCATGCACAAATTATTGGCCAGTTTTCTTCTTAAAGGCTTACTCCACCCCAAAATAAGAAATTTTGTCATTAATCACTTACCCCCATGTCGTTCCAAACCCGTAAAAGTTTAGTTCGTCTTCGGAAACTTGTAAATACAACTTAACCACTGATTTCTAGTCGTGTCCTCTTTTGGAAGGCCAAACAAAGTAGTTTCGCTTTCACAACGAAACACACAGCGTCTCCACAACATGGCGGCATCAAATCGCATCATATCACCCCTTTAAGATATTTTGGATGAAAACCGGGAGGCTTGTGACTGTCCCATTGACTGCCAAGTAAATAACACTGTCAAGGCCCAGAAAAGTATGAAAGACATCGTCAAAATAGTCCATCTGCCATCAGTGGTTCAATCTGAATTTTATGAAGCGACGAGAATACTTTTTGGATGCAAAGAAAACAAAAATAACAACTTTATTCAACAATTCGTCTCCTCCGTGTCACTGTAGCGCCATTTTGGAGAATATCCACTGAACGCAAACTGCGTATGCTGTTCTACTTGTCTGTGTCAGCCGCACTACACGGATACGCTGTTTTTGTTCAAATCAAAGCGCAAATAAACGTAGAAAACGTATCCGTGTGGTGCGGCTGACACAGACAAGTAGAACCATCGATATGTATAGATGCCCCATTCGATGGCTCCAGGCACGTAGATGCGGCCGCCATCTTGTAACGGTCAACTTGACGTCATTCACCATACTGTAGGTTCTCACAGAGCCGTTGAGCCGTTCTGTGCAGGATTGTAGCATCTTTCGAATATTCAGTGATCACTATGGTGAATGACGTCAAGTTGACCGTTACAATATGGCGGACGGCTTACTTATAGCAGCCCATAGAAACAGTCGCTAATAAGGCATCTACGTATATATATCTATGAGTAGAACAGCATACGTTCAGTGGATACTCTCCAAAATGGCGCTACGGCGCAAAGGTTGAGAGGAGATGAATTGTTAAATAAAGTCGTTATTTTTGTTTTCTTTGCATACAAAAAGTATTCTCGTCGCTTCATAAAATTCAGATTGAATTTTCATAAAATGCAGATGGAGTATTTTGACGATGTCTTTCATACTTTTCTGGGCCTTGACAGTGTTATTTACTTGGCAGTCAATGGGACAGTCACAAGCCTCCCGGTTTTCATCCAAAATATCTTAAATTGTGTTCTGAAGACGAACTAAGCTTTTACGGGTTTGGAACGACATGGGGGTAAGTGATTAATGACAAAATTTTCATTTTGGGGTGGAGTAACCCTTTAAATACCCATTCAGAGTTGGAGGTGAGATTTTGTTTCCCAAAGAGATTAAGTTGATTTATTGTCTGGCAGGCTCAATGTAGACTCTCATTTAACTGCTTCTCTGTCAAATCATGGTTATTTTAAAGCCACTTCAACAAGACATGGCTTTTTGGACTCTTTTAAGTGTTATTCTGTTTTGTGTCATGACTGGTTTTACTGTGAGAAAACCCATGTGTTCAGAAAAACACTGCTCCTGGGAGACATATTACAGCCATTTCTTGAAATTTATTAAACCCTTCTGATCTTTCATTTTTAGTGGGCTATGTTTTTCATTTGTGACTTTTTTTCTCTTCTGCATACATCTTTGTTTTCCTAGAACATATTATCATATTTAGTTGGAGTTTTTTGTATTCATAATTTCAATAAATGGGTCATCTATCAGAGGTGTAGTTTATATATTTGGCTTCTTAATTTGAGATGTAGTGCCTTTGGGACTGATTTATGACTGAACTGATTGTCCAGGGCAATTTGTTTAAATTGTTTAATTTTTAAACTACATCATATGCCAGATCAAATACATCGTAATTCAATTTTTTTTATTAATCAAGGATGCATTAAATTGATTTAAAGTGACAGTAAAGACATTTTTTGTTTGTTTGTTTGTTTGTTTTTTACTTTCTATTCATCAAAGAATCCTGAAAGAAACTTACCAGATTAATTTAGCACAACTGTTTTCATTGTTAATGATAATGAAATGTTTCTTGGGCCCCAAATCAGCATATTAGAATGATTTCTGAAGGATTATGTGAAATTGAGAACTGGAGTAATAGCTGATGAAAATGTAGCTTTGCCATCACAGGAATATATTACAATTTAAAATGTATTCAACTAAAAAACAGTTTTTTAATTGTAATAATATTTCACAATATTACTATTTTACTGTATTTATGATCAAATAAATGCAGCCTTGGTGAGCATGAGAGACTATCTTACCAACCCCAAACTTTTAAGCTATAGTATTAATATGGCTAGAAAGGTTGAGAAAAAAGCTTTATTCTCAGAATTATGGTATCAACCAACACATAGATAAAACGTGTTCATTTTGTCTTCATTGTCCTGTTTGCTATGATGTCACTGTGTTTAGTGGTCCTATTTGTAATGGCAGCAGCTGGACAGTTGGGGGCAGCAGGCAGGTATGGCAAAGAGATGCAATCTGGAAATAATTTTCACAGATTTGAGCTACATGCTGAAAAAAAAAATGAATTCCTCACACTTCCTGCTTTATCACAGCATGATTTCACAGAAGTGTCTTTTGACCACAATTTTTAGGTCTTTAGGTCTAATGTGTTTGAAAGAAATTATGAATGCAAATGTAAATTAATTGGAATTGTTTCAATGCTGAAAGAATGCTATAAGCAACTCCAACGCTAAATTAAGAGAATATTAATTTTAATAATATTAATTTTAATTTTTTAAATTTTAATCATATATAGTTCTTTACATGGCTGTTACATGCGCTTAGAGTTTGTATGTGGTTATATTAGCAGAATAGCCATAGAAACCAATGAAATCCAGAGCAGCCATATTTCTTTTAACCTGAATGCAGTGACAATCACGTCCTTCCAGCCCTGCCCTTCCATTCAGTGGCCTTTGGTTTTTCCAGTGGCTTTGTTTGTGCAGGGGAAATGAGGAGGAAATATGAGTGTGTATCATTTGCAAAAGATGAATGAACTCTATGCTTGCTGCTGGGCTGTGGCATGCCTGATATGGATCGGTCCCTGGACTTGACTCTGATTTGTTTCCTCTAATATATTACTGAACATTTCGGGTTAGTGGTTTGACTGGGGTTATGGAACATATACGTTTGGGCCTGAGTTGCTTTGCCAACTCTGGAGTGTTCAGTTGCAGCTGACTTCCTGACAGATTCTGCTCGCTTCTTGGCCAGAAATTCCCCTCCTTAATGTTTGGATGTTTTTCATCATATTCTGCAACACTTTCTTCCGTAATTCTTTCATTCTAGCTGTCTGCTGTCACTGACATGCTCCACCAGCTGCCAGAAATTAACATGAGAGAGTGGAATGCAGCTTTTGCAAGCGCTGGCACAGTCCCTTTGAATTGGAGTGACATAACATGTTTGAGTGCTCTCAGACCTCTGATTCCCTCCATAGTAACTCCACAATCACTTCATGGACATTTTCTAGCTTAGGAAACATGCCACACACATACACACACACCCAAAGCCTACACATGTACTAACACAAACTAAGGAGAGTGCATTTTTGAACATAAAACACTGGGTCTGGCTCTTCCTGCGCATCAGAGGATGTAATCTATAACAGGTGGTTGGGCCTGTTCTCCAGCGACGCAGTAAGAGGCTGAATAAATACATTTCAAAATTAGAATCTGATCAAAATTCACTTCCACTTTGGCAGGCCTGCTTAAGCCTATGCAGAACCATTTCTGCTTTTGTGGTTAAAGGAGGAGAAGACCCTAAAGAGGAAGTTGACCCAATGCCTACAAAAACGGTTTAGATTATCTGCTCTTTCTCCAGTTAAACACTGAGTAAATGCTTCCTAAACCGTATTATTGTTCATTATATACACTACTATTCAAACGTTTGTGGTCAGTAGGATTTCTTTTTGAAAGAAATTATGCTTTTATTCAGCAAGGATGCATAAAATTAATAAAAAGTGTGAGTGGAGTCATTAAGGTTACAAAATATTTCTATTTCAAATAAATGGTGTTCTTTTAAACTTTCTACTCCTTAAAGAATCCTAGAAAAAATGTGTCAGTGTTACCACAAAAATATCAAGCAGCACTGTTTGCACTTTTATGTTTTCAGAATTGATAATAGTAAGTATTGTTTCCTGAGCAGCATAGGCATGTTAGGAAGATTTCTGAACGATCATGTAACAATGAAAACTGGAGTAATGGCTGATGAAAATTCAGCTTTACCATCACAGGAAAAATTACACTTTAAAACATATTAAAGTAGAAAACAGTCATTTAAAATTTTAATAATATTACTATTTTTGCTATATTTTTAATCAAATAAATTGTTCAGCATAAGAGACTTCTTTCAAAGACATTATGAAATCTTACCGGCCCTAAACTTTTGAACTACAGTAGTGTACATCTATGTGCTCATTCCCTGCTGTGAAAGTGGGACATATTTCTTTTTAGGTGTTTGTTTATTGATTGATTGATTGATTGATTGATTGTCTTCATAATTCCTTGCAGCTCTTTAATTTTACAGTCACACTCCCTCAAGGCTATGGAGTGCAAAGTTTACATTCCCCTTCCATGTGCTGAATGACCACATTTAACCTCTTTATATGAGATTAAAGCTGTAAATCATAACTCCTGATTCACTTAACGGCAGTTTATAGGCCACTAATAAATGCATTTATGCAAACTGCATCTTGATATTTAAGGATGACAAAGGCAATATTGATGCCTGCATATAGGAATCATTGACTCAGTTGCCCGTTCTGTTACTGTCAATGAGTGGTGTGCCCACACCCTTTCCTATTGTGTGCTTTTACTTCCTGTCCGTGTGCAGGTCTGTCAGGGCGCACCAAACTTAGCAAGCCTTTGTGCCTATAAGTGATTACGTCATTGTGCTGAAATAGGGCATTTTTGCAGCTAACCTCTGTGTGGCTGGCAGTTACACTCGTGCAGATCTTTTCCATGGCCCAGATCCCCTGACAGCCTTGAAACTCTGCTGATGTTGAGAAACATGATTCTTCATTTCTAATGAAATTAAAGCTCTATTTTTGGCAGTCTCTCTCTCTCTCATGTGGTAATCAGTCTCCCTGGCTGCGTTATTTGATGGGGTCTGGCTGTGCGAGATAGGTAGCATGCTGATTATTTCCCTTTTTTCCAGTTGCCTTTAAAGAGCGGTTGTTAATCAGCAGATATGATAAAAGGCATGACAGGATGCGTCGTTAAACTTAAAATGGCGCTTCTTTTGTTCCCTGCCACCAAACATAAATATCCAAGCTTTTCGTTTGGCTAGCAATTACCTTGAGCTCCTCCCGTGCTCAGAATACAATAAATGTGTCAAGTTACATCATCCTCCTCTTGGTTGGAGATTCTGTTTTTGTCTCTCATCGAGTGGCTGTCTGGGTCTGCTGCTTTCAAGTCTGGTGTGATGTAATCCCTTGTTCGACTCCTGACAGAAAGGCATGCTTATTTCCCCTGCACTGTCTGGGTGTTGTGGGCTAAATGGATACTTAGTGCTCCTCTCTCCACAGCTCTCTCAAAGGCACTCAGGACTGGAGACCAAACAATAGAGGGATAGGGTTTTTTTTTGTCTTTCCTCGTCACTCTCTCTCTTTATAATTGGGTCGCTTAACCCTGTCAAAGTAGCGCTCCATTTGTTGTTGACACTTGGTGCGGTACCTTTGTTCTGTGAGTCACCTTTTGACGCATCAGACTGATTTGACAGATCATGTTCATTTTGAGTGAAAAAAATGGTGGGTAGTGCTAAGAAACAATTATTTACCATTGGTGAATAAGCAGTTCATTTAGATTAGTATGTCAGAATAGGAGTGCCACTTAAAAATAAACTAAGAAATCATTTATCAGTGTATTAAAAAATGAAGTAGACCATTTTTTAAATAAATGACATAAAGTGACATTTAAAACAGACTATTTACTTTTCATAGTTATTAAATTGTTACTTGTGTGCAATAAATGCAATAAATAATGCATCTGTAAACATAAAATATATTTAAAAACATATAACAAATTGATTTTTCTTTATGTGTTTACCTTTATGTTAATGTGGTGGACATCATGTATCAAAAGTGCATGTCTTGAAATCCAGTCATAAGTTCATTGATTGCTCCCATGTGTGAAATGTTCAATGACAGATTAATTAAATGTAACTTTTTTTGTTGTTGTTAAAGGGATAAAAACAGCAAATGAATAAGAAAAGCAGCTGGGCAATGCAATTATTATTTAATTAACATTTTAAACATTAATTCATATGAATGTTTCTACATGTCTACAGTGGAGATCAAAATTAGAGAACAACCTACAATTTCCTAAATTTCAAGGTCACTGCTTAGTCCTATTAAAACCTATCCTAACAGGAGTAGAAAGGCAGTTTTTTAAGCATATTTCATACATTAATCTGAAGCACAGTATAAAAAACTGGAAAAATTGTCAAAATCAGCAAAAAGAACTGTTATCAAAATTAGAGAATTACAGATACCTTAATTATATGACAAACCCTATTTAACTGGCAGCATTCCTCTAATTTTCACTGAGATTGCAAGATGGTAGGCTGCTCTAAGGTGACTGAAACCCTGAAACAGCAGGTTGTCCAGATGAAGGCCAAATGGATGACCCTTTCAGCTACTGCACAAGAAGTTTGCCATTCCAAATCTGTGATTTCCTGAATATTGCAGCTTTACAATGACACTGATTCATTCAAGTCCCCCAAAAAGGTTGGTTGTCTACGTAAGACCAATGCAGGAGAAGGCAGGATAATGCAGAGAATCTCAGTGGGGAATTGGTTCTACACTGCACCTGGAATTTCTTGCCAGTTCAGTGCTGAACAGGGTAAGGATCTGTCTCGGCACGTTTAAGAGAAGTCGGACTGAAAGTGCACTCTGCAGTGACGAAGCCACTCATCAGCAGAAAGGATCAAAAGGCTAGACTAACCTTTGCTGAGGAGCATGATGTGTGGACAGAGGAAAGTGGGTCCAAAGTTCACTTCAGTGGTGCAGACAAGTTTAATTTATTTGGGTCTGAAGGGAAACATTTTGTTCAGCGTCAAACTTGGGAAAGTCTGAACCTCGAGTGCGTAAAAAGTCAGTTAAAGGTGGAGGAGGAAGTGTCATGGTTTGGGGGATGTTTTCTGCAGCAGGAGTTGGGCCTCTTAAATAGATACATGGCAGGGTGAATGCATATTTATCAGAACCTTCTTCAGCAACATGTGGTGCCTTCCCTGCAAGCATCTCCCAATCAGCCTGCAATTTTCATGCAGGATAATGCTCCCCGTCACACTGCAAAACGGGTAAAGCAGTTCCTTGAAGCTAAGAGCAATGAAATAATGAAATAGCCGGCCCAGCGTCCTGATCTAAACCCGATTTTTAATCTCTGGAAAATCCTTGGCGACAAAGTTATGACTAAGAAACTCACCACAGTTACTAAACTATGGAAGAAGAGTGGACCAAGATCACACCAGCGCAGTGTGAGAAACTAGTGATATCCTGCGGCCTCAGATGTGCTGAAGTCATTCAAAGCAAGGGCCTCTACGCTTCCTACACATTTCTGACAGCTGTAACCCTCCAAAATTTTAGTTGTAATCTTCTATCATGCTACTGTGGTTACTGTTATCTAATTTTGGTCACTGTGTTTTCCACAAAATGTTTTTTGTTGAAATTCTCTGTTTATTTTGTAAAACATGTTAGTAGAACAGAGGCATACAACAGCTAATATTCCTTCAATTTTTTTTCAACATAGAGTGGAAGTCAATGGTAACTAAAACTGTTTGGTTACCAACAAATTCATTCTTTAATGTTCCTCAGAATAAAGTTGTGACAATAGGAACAATTGATGTATGTTTGTTGTAGTGGGGGCCCGAGAGGGGGAACAAGGGGGGTTAATGACATATGAAAATGTGTGTAGGGGCCAGTGTTGGGCAGTAACGCATTACTTAGTAACATGTTGTT
Organism: Sinocyclocheilus anshuiensis; assembly: GCF_001515605.1. NCBI lineage: Eukaryota > Metazoa > Chordata > Actinopteri > Cypriniformes > Cyprinidae > Sinocyclocheilus > Sinocyclocheilus anshuiensis. Next base: position 157,313 of record NW_015558607.1, on the reverse strand, counting down.
GTAATGTGATTACTTTTTTTAGTAACGGAGTAATTTAACGCGTTATAATTTTCAAAATAGTAATTAGAGTATAGTTACAAGCCGAGGTCTCTATACGTTACTGCCGCATTACATTGCTGACAGAATGCAGTGTTTTATAATCTGGAGATTGTAAAAAGGATGTAGCACACGCACTGTCGAGTCAAGTGCCAGTAGATTAGAGACTTGCGCTCCCACGAGACCCGACGCAACAGAGTGCGGCGCGGGACAAGACTTGATAGGCGAGTGCAGAGACTCGTGTGTGTGTGTGCGGGATGCGGGAGACTAAAATAATTAACAAAATAGAAATATATAACATAAAATATCTAAAACAAATAAATTGTTATTCATCTATTGCACAAAAGCTGCATAAACTAATATAAAATATAAACGATTAACAGGTGCAAGCGTATGCAGAG
>NW_015558607.1:150376-156487 GCF_001515605.1 Sinocyclocheilus anshuiensis | reverse complement strand
GAATATAAATGCAGCGCTCTTTGCTGGCATTCTGCCATGCCAAACCATGCACGCAGCAGCCGCTTGCTTTAGTTAAAAATAACAGTGTTCTGTGAATGTTGATGCTTTAATAACAAATATTTATCGGGAGCGTGTATGCTGGGATTTCATAAATTTCATGGAGAAAAAAGTAACGTAACTAGTAATGTAACTAATTACTAATTACTTTTGAAATAAAGTAATCAGAACAGTAACGTGATTACTTTTAAAAGGAGTAATCAGTAATTTGATTACATTTTCAGAGTAACTTGCTCAACACTGGTAGGGGATCACAAGTTTATTAAAGGAAAGTCAAGTTAGTCTCAGATGTCTGTCTTTATTGAATAGAAAAGACACATAAAACAAAAGTAAGTCATACAGGTTTGGAATGGCATTTGCATTGAGAGTAAAGAGTTAGCATTTTTGAGTAAACATCCCTTTAATTAAATAAATAATTTTATAGTCGACATGAAAGAGAAGTTGTGATTGTCTTTTCTTTCCTTATTGTGACATATATTTGAGTGAAACAGCTTCTCAAACAAGAAAAACGTATGGTGGGATTTAATTTGGTCCATCAGGAATTGATTGGATTGTTGGATCGTTGTTGTTTGCTATTGCTGTGATCTCAAGTGAGTGACAGGTTGTCTAAGACACACATCACCAGAGAAGAGAAGAGATGCCATTGCAAGAGGGAGAGGAAGTTATTTTTATTAAAGATTATGAGGGCACATGATTTTTTAAAACGTTAATTATGTGCACAGATAAATCATTTAGAACAAACACTGCAATATTCCATAAAAAATAGGAATTGTCAATTTTGTTTTCATGGTGACTTTAAATATAATTTTTAAGTCAAAGCTTAATTATTGATTTATTTACCTTTTTTAGTTAATTAACTGATTCTTTTTTTTTTCAAGTGAATCTGCAACTGTAGAGAACAGAACTTGTTTTAGGATGTCAACCATAACATGCCTCATACACATTTGTTGCAGAAACATGCTTTTTTTTTTTGCATTCATTTCAATGTGTCTTTATATAAACCCCATTCAGGAAATTGTACATAAAAAGAGGAAGATGTAAGGTGCGCCAATCTAAAATTAGAGTCACACCCAGAAAAGAAGATACCATAGTCAAGCATGTGAGAAATTGAGCCCAAACCTCAGAGTTGTGAGTGTAAAATCCTCTGCTGCATGAAGAGGCTCACTGTGACTTCAGAGGCTTGAGATAATCTCACCCCTGGTGTGCCAAGAGCGAATGCCATTTTTGAGTAGTGCCATGATCTGTATTTGGATTAGAACAGAAGATGAATGAGCAGTGAATTGCTCTCTAAATTAAGAGGAATTTGTGATGCAGAGAAAGAGCTTCTTTTGACAAGGCCGGGAAAGGCTCTGGCTAAGTCGTGCTCCTAATAGCAGTTCTCTTGCCAAGCCATCTTAAAACTGAAATGATATTTTAAAGTAATGGCTGTTTTTACACATTTGCATGTCAGTTCTCTGCTTCATCTGTTTCATCATGCACTCCTGATTTAACTTCAGCTATACTGCATGACTACATGACTGCATCCAACTGTCTGCCCTTATAAAATAGAGCCTGTCCTGTGAGATTATTTTTATTTTTTTTTCATTTAAATATAGGAAGAATTTGTTTTACATTGATTAGTCATACATTTGAGGAAGCACATAATACCACATTCTAATAATGTTTTTGTAAAAACTGTATGTACACTCTTCTCCAAGACCCACCTTAAAATTACTTGCTGACCAATCCTACCTTAGCAACTGTTGTCAACTGCCATTTTGTCAATCAGCCTTTTGTTCTTTTTTAATGTAAGTCTAAGAAAGCTCTGTGTCTTAGTTTTAAACACTGTTTTTCAAAAATGATCCAAAATGATCATTTTGTCATCAGATCTGTTATGGACAGTACCTTGATTTCAGCAACCCAGGCTAACTGGAAAAACATGCCACTACCTACAATTTTGCTCCAAAACTCCAAAAATCTATACATTTAATTTATTGCAATAAAACGGTAACAACTTTTTTCCTTTTTACACAAATTATGATTACGGGGCAGCTTTAATATGACCTCAAAACATTACCATAGTGCATGATTTGTAAACTAATACATTTTGATGTTTGCATCACATAACCAGCTCCTTATGTAATTGCGCTTTTATTGTAGTAAACTTGCTCTGTAGCTCACCTGGTACAGCATTGCACTTGCATTATGGAGCACTCAGGTACGAGTCTCGTGAAATGCAAGTCATGATAAAAGAGCTCAAAGATTTGCTAAGCTAAAATTGCATTCAAATGTTTTTTTTTTCTTTCTTTTTTTTTAAACTCTGTTGGATAGATTTAGGTGGTCATTTATTTTCAAAACCGATAGAGCATAGAGCACTTTTTCACATTTCCAAACTGACACAATATGTACAACAAGCAACTTTTAACAAAAGTTGCCAGATTCACATTAATTTGTTTCTGATAAAACTGAACACACATTTAGTGCCACTCTCTTGACATTTCACTTTGAAAGTGTCGCAAAACATGCAAGAAGCAACGTAAAATAATTTTGCAGCAATGTCACCACAGGCACGTTTTTGGAAAGGATTTTAGATAGTTTAAAAAATGTTGCATTACATCCAGAAAGCTAAGTTGTAGCACTCCTGAAGTAATTTACTATAATTTAGATAACCAAATTGATTGCATTGCCACAGTAGAGCAGCTTTTATTTGCTCTTTGAATGAGTCTGGAGTTAGAAATGGGATGTATTGATTTCCTATACCACATCATTGAAAGTCCACTGCAGCGCCAGACACACTATACACATTTATGATGAAGGCTTTTAGCATTGTCCATTAGTTAAAAACAGGCTTTTATGCTGTAACATGGATTTCAGCTTGCCATGTTGGGGCAAAATATTCTGTAAAAGAAATAGGTCACCTTTGACCTACTGCTTAAAATAACCTGTGGCTTGACGTCAACGCTGAAGCCCTCAGGTAGCTGCCCTAAATGTCACTGTTTAGTTCCAAATTACACTTGAGCTATCTATAAAACAAACCGCTCGGGCATGCTGGCAATCACCTTGTTTATCCAGCAGATATTTCAGCTGACTTTAGAGCAGTTTCGTCTTTGTTTACCTGGCTATACAAGAAAGTGTACATTATTGCCCTGTTTGCAGGGAAACCGAAAAAAGTCCCTCCAGCAAAAAAACGTTAATAAACATCCCTGAAAACCTGTGCTGCTTTAAACTGGCCTGCAGCTGTGGAGGCACATCCGTCTCTCTAGTGGCCAGGGCTCAGACTCCGGATATAAAGAGCTGAGAAGTTTTCATTTATAGCATCGGCCAAAGACTGCGGTTTATGGATGATCTGTAGTTGGCTCACATAATCCTCTGTGTTATGGGCCAGTGCTGTAGGAGAAAACCTGGATGTGTGTTATAGTGAGGGCCATTATCTCTAATGTGTAGATAAGCTTCTTTAATACATGGAGAACATTCTGAAGAACATCTTGTTGCAGATGAATTACAGCACAAAGTTTGGTTCTTTGCACATTTAATCACATTTGGCAGACATCTGAAAAGACTGAGCATGTGTTAAAGACTTTGGCACATTCAAAACCAAAAGTGCCATCATTTGAAGTTGGTTTTCTTTTCAGGCTAAGACTTGAAGGGCAAAACCTCATCCACAGGATCAGCATTCAAGTGAATCCAGCCTACATGGAGGCCTTTTTATGAGTCACCTTTAATGAAATCACATGGCAAATAAGAGTGGTGATTTATCAGTGTTTGGATACTAAATGTTTTCAGACAACTTGGAGGCATATATAATGCTGTTGGCCTTTACTTTTTTAATTGCATACATGAGATAAAGTGCTTTCGCATCCAGGTGGTTTGGCAGCGCTCGCTTCAACTTGCCTTGGCGCTGGGTGCACACATCTCATTGGCTTTTTTTTTTCAAGTGACTTGAATATAACCTGGCTCTCGTGAGCAGTTGGAAAAGCAATTCAGGACTCTTCCCTCCCAACATGCTGTACATCATCCCAATCACATGTCATTTGAGCAAATGTGTGTTGAAACGTGGTTCAGTAGAAGCTACGGCTAATGATGGACCTCTCGCTCCCGTGCAAAGCTTCTTTGAATCTGAATGGTGTCGGTCCCCCTCCACTTCATCCAGACTAATAAATACTTCTTATTGTTGGACACAGTTCACCAACAAGTGCATTAAAGGTTAGCTAAACAACATTCGACTCCCTTTTTTTTCTCTCTTCCTTTTCATTTTCGGGAAGCTTTCCAGAACCTCTCAGGCAAATATTAAACCAACCTTTAAAGGGCTGAGAGATCATAAATTGGGAAATGGTTCAGCTCTCTTGTGCACTCTGTGTAGCCTTCCAGTGTGCTGTGCTGCTGTGTGGCGTCCCAGAGGGTAGCAGCAAAGGCCAGCCCTTCCAGGGAACAATGATGAATGCTTGGGAGTTGGTGCGCTTGCAACAATGTTGCCTCAAACAATGCCAATGTGAAAAAAATGACCACCCAAATTCAAAAATAAACTTGTTTTGAATTTCACTGCATGCTGGATGTGGTGTTTCATTCAGTATTTAAGCTTGAATCAACCTAGTATGTAATTTATTATATGGACAAATCCACGTTGCTGCTTATTCTCAAAGAAAAAACGAAGATTCTCATTTTGTGAATGCTGCTCTACTGAATGGTACTAAATACAGTTAATGTAATGACACAAAAAAGAAAGTCATATAGGTTTGGAACAACATGAGGGTGAGTTAAAGGAATACTCCACTGAAAAATGACAATTCTGTCATTTACTGACCCCATGCTGTCCCAGATGTACATGACTTTCTTTCTTCAGATGAACACAAATGACACAGACTTCTTCTCTGTAAGTCCCTATAATGCCAGTGTATGGGACCTCTGAAGTTGATGCTTCAAAACAAGGTAAACATGGTGGTAATCCATATACAACCCCAGTGGATGAATCAATGTTTTCTGATGCAAATCGATAGGGCTGTGTGAGAATGCACGCATGACAAATGGCTGAAAGCAATGGTTTATATTTTTTCTTTTATAGTATTTCTTTTTATAGTATTTTTCTCACACACCTATTGTTTTGCTTCAGAAGACATTGCTTCATCAACTGGGGTTGTATGGGTTGCTGTTGTGTTTGTTTTGCGTGGTTATTGAAGCCTCAGTTTTGAGAGACCTATCCACTTGCAATTTATGGACTCACAGAGATGGATTATCTTTTCTATAAATCCACAGAAGAAACAAAGTCATTCGCATCTGGGATTGCTTGAGGGAGAGTAAATTATAATAGAATTTTCGTTGATGCACTGTACCTTTAAAACCACTGCAGAATAAACCCTCATTTTTCACGGTGTCACATCCGGGACAAAGAGGCAAACAGACAGGATAACGTAAGTCAGAGAGTTTATTAAAAGGAACTTAGGAGTAGCTTCCAACAGAAAAGAGTCAAACATAGGAATTAATGGAAGCATAGAACACAGTCTTATCTGGGGTCGGCACTTTGGTCCTCCGGCCGAGAACTGAGGAATCCGAGGCTTGACAGGCAGATCGGGAGGCAAGGAACCCATTCAGAGAAGCTTGTAACCTTGAGACCAGCCGACGAGTGACTGAGGTGAGTGTGTATTTGACTGGTGTGGTAAGTGGGTGCAGGTGTCCGTGATCAGTAATCAGGTGATTGTGAGAGGGTGTAGGAGGCTGATTCGGCTGGTGAGGCAGGTGTTTCCGTGACATGGGACATACACATTCCGAGACATACGCTCTCACGGAACCAGCGATCTACCGCTGGGACTTCCGAGTGTTCCTCGGTCCAAGGAACACGTCGTAGTTCTGCTCCGCCGGGGATAGTTTCCGTGAGAAATACGCACATGGATGGAGCACGGGGGGTTCACCTCGCCATTGTGACAGGACAGCGCCCACTCCCAGGGTCGCTGCGTCCACTTCGACCATGAAGCGGAGATTGGGGTCTGGGTGTGAAAGGGCCGGAGCCGTACAGAAGGCGGATTTGAGCTGACTGAAGGCCTGGTGTGCCTCCGGGGTCCAGGTGAGGAGTTTGGCCTTCCA
>NW_015558607.1:149178-150034 GCF_001515605.1 Sinocyclocheilus anshuiensis | reverse complement strand
ATGAGGTTATAGGCGCTCCTTAGATCCAGCTTGCTGAAGACGCGGGCCCCGCGGAGCTCCTCCAAGGCCGCAGGGACCAGAGGAAGGGGATAGGCAAACTTCACCGTCTGGTCATTGAGGGCCCGGTAATCGATGCAAGGTCTCAGACCCCCATCTTTCTTGGCCACGAAGAAGAAGCTCGACGCTGCCGGTGAGGTGGACGGATGGATGAACCCCTGTTGCAAGGCTTCCTGAACGTATTCCTCCATAGCGGCCCTCTCCGGGATCGACAGTGGATAGACGTGTCCTTTGGGTAATTGGGATAGGCAGATCCCGGAGACACTTCTGTTTACACTCCACACTCCACTTGAGTATTTCTCCGGACTCCCAGGCGATGGTGGGTTGATGCTTGGCGAGCCAGGGGCGTCCCAGGATGATGTCCACGACGGCCTCCTCCAGCATCAGTAGAGAGATCCGTTCGGTGTGGAAACATCCAATCCGTAGCACGACCTCGGCGCTGCAGAAGGCTGCCTCACCCGAAAAGCTTGCTGGCCGGGCCATGGGACAGGCGGGTGGGGAGGCGGTGACAGTCCGGATGTGTAAGGGTTCCGGTGAGGATGTGCTCCGTGAATCCATGAGGCCGTGTTGCAATCCGTTTAAATTTGAGGGGCTGGTCTTCTCTCACATCCGGGACAAAGAGGCAAACAGACAGGTAGGAGGCTGATTCGGCTGGTGAGGCAGGTGTTTCCGTGACACATGGTGGTATCTTTTGTAATCACTTCTCCAGCGCTGAGCATCAAAGAAGCCTAATGCCGAGTTCACACTGCACGATTTTCAAACTCGTCGGATCGCCGTTGTTTTCACACTGCGTGACTAT
>NW_015558607.1:148867-149092 GCF_001515605.1 Sinocyclocheilus anshuiensis | reverse complement strand
TCCTCGAACTTCCCGCTGCCCTGTATCTTGGTCTCTCATTGGCTGTAGGTCATCGCCGATGTGTTTTTCAGTCAGAACTCATTTCACACAGCGTGATTGTGAGTCCCCGACAGCTCCAGATATTTAGCATCCCAAAATATTTCACGGGCGTCGGCAACGTGTCGGCGATTCCCTCAGATCGCGTCTTTGATAATTCACACTGCGTGATTGTCACTCGCGTGAACG
>NW_015558607.1:137315-148623 GCF_001515605.1 Sinocyclocheilus anshuiensis | reverse complement strand
GCCTCCGATTTCGGGCATTTGTCGGCGATTTCGCAAAACCTGTCGGCGAGTGAAAAATCGGGCTAATATCTTGCAGTGTGAACTCGGCATAACTCTACATGACCATGGGACAGTCATACCTCCTAAAATGGAATTAAATCACATCCCCTGACACCCTATACTGATGTCTCCAATTAGGCCAATCATTGACAAGGAAAAAATAACTTGATCCCCAAGACCCATTCCTTTAGGGAAAATTCACACGTATTCCACAACCACTGCTGGAACAGTCCCGGCTGACTTTGTGTGCTTAGAAATGACACATTAGTAGCCAAAATATGCACTTTGTTTTGTGAGAAAAATGTCCTTGTATCGTAATTCATCACCTTCTCCCGTTTACCCTTCATTGATTGCCTGTGAACCAGAGAGGCTGTTGCAAAATAACTCTGGATTTATATTTTCAAGCCAAGCAGCATTTATGCGTAACCAGCCCAGCAAATGACATGCAGCTCTGCAAGAAATCACAACCCAAAATGTTTACATCCAAATAGCACTTTTCATCAGACTCATTGTTATGTTACCTATTGCTAATTATATCCACACAAACTCATTTACTTTACATACTTGATCCAAAGTATGTATATTTAATTTTACACTTTGATTTTGCAATTACATTTGTCTTGCATTGTCCACCATCTTGGATTGTTTTTTATTTTTTGTACTGAGAATTTTGCAGTTGCCTTCTCCATGAAGGATATATAAGTGCTACTTTAGAATTTGGCAAAAACAAGGTATCTTAGAAGGAATAATTATCATGCAGCCTATCTTTTGGAAGAGTACTGTCCCTTAAACGTTTTAAAATGCTTCCTCCATAGAAAGCTCGCTAGGTTTTGGAACAGAGTCGATGTGCCAATAAGAATGCATTCATGTATATATTTAAAATATGTTTCTGTGTTCTCATCGCTGTAAACATTCTGTATTCATCCTGAAAAATGAAAGGATTGTCATGTATACACTGAACACATTTGTATGTGGATAAGGTTGAATACCTTTTCAAGTTCAGATACTCTCTCTGGAAACCACAGCATTACTGTCCATGAGTAATTTGAGATCCATTGTGTGTGTGTGTGTGTGTATGTGTGTGTGTGTGTGTGTGTGCGTGTGCATGTTTGTTTCTTTGTTTCTTTGTTTGTGTATGTTTGTGTGTAGATGTAATGCAGATGTGCATAACTACCTGGGCTTGAGCCAGACTCACTCCTACATGTTCCCTTGGGTCCTTACTTTTCTAATCACCCCGTAGCTCAGTAATTCTCCACCCCCTTATGCGAACACACATGCACGTGCTTCTGACAGGTAGCTTTAGAAGGAAGCCTCATATAGCGTGAGACCACCAGACCTTTGGTACTGTGCATACAACTTCTGCATTCAAGTTTTAGACTTTTTGCTAGTTTTTTGTGATTTTCTGTTGGATAAGAGATCAAAACTGCCACATTTTTGCTGTCTTCTTATTCATGTGTAATTAAATTAAATGTTTCATGTCTTAACATTGTCCCGACATGATATGTTGCTATTTTTGAGTTAAAAGTTGGTCAGTGACTAGACAAATGTAAGTTCAGTCACTTTGCAGACGCATATCGTAAAACTCACAGTATTGATTAAGAATCGCTCTGTCAACAAGCTGAGTTTCATGAACGTTTTACCCACTCCCACATCAAAGATCCAGGGGCCGCAAGTGCAGGGTTCAACACATGCCCCCGAGCGGCCAACTGGAAAATGTTAACCTTCTTGTCCTAGAGCTGCACACACACACGCTCACAGATACTAATGTAGTCATTCTCACAGCGAAACACGTGTCAATGACTAGCCTTGGGATCCTGCCGTAGAGCTGCAGACAGTTTGCTTTTTCAGGTTAGACGAGCAAGATGCTCACAGTCAGGTGATAGCTAATTTGCAAGCAGCTTATGATGCTTTGGTATTTACTTAGAGTAACTGGAAATCCAGGTTTTGTCTCTTAGTGTGCTTTCAAATGTGCTGCATATGTGTGACGTAAATTTAAAAGCAGGTGGTGGTTAGCTTTGCCCTATTTTCCTTTTTTCGTTTTATCTACACTACTCTTGAAAAGTTTGGGGTCAGTAAGATTTTTTTTTTTAAATAAATTAATACTTTTATTTGATTTTTTTTTAAATAAATGCTGCTCTTTTGAACTTTCTATTCATCAAAGAATCCTGAAAAAATATCACAAAATATTAAGCACTACAACTGTTTTCAACATTTAATTTCTGAAGGATCATGTAACACTGAAGACTGGATTAATGGCTGCTGCAAATTCAGCTTTGCCATTACAGGAATAAATTTAATTTTAAAATAGAATAAAATACAAAATGGTTATTTTAAATTTTAATAATATTTCACAATATTGCTGTTTTTACTGTATTTGCTGTAAATTAATACAGCCTTGGTGAGTATAAGTGATTTATTTGAAAAACATTTTAAAATATCTTACCAACCCCAAACTTTTGAACGTCAGTGTGTTTACATGCATAGTAGAAAAATGTGCTTAAAGTGATACTTTACCTGAAAATTTGGTTGTGAGTTCTGAAAACTGATTATTCTCAAATTTATCATAATCTTTTACCCATCCACATGTTATTACAAACTTGCATGGCTTTGAGTCCCTTTTTTGGTGAACTATCTCTTTAAAGAAGAACTTTGTGTGAACAGATCCTGGTTAGGATACAACACAAATGCTACAAACTATATTCATTTAATAATTAGATTACCATTTAAAGATGCCTTTTGTTAATTCAGATTTGACAAATGAAGTCAATCTCTATTGGACTTTTTTATTTAATGTTGTGTTAAATCTTTCTAGTATTATGGAAGTCACCATATTTTACTTAAATATGCACAATATATTGGTACCATATTGTTTTGCAGCACTATCACTTTTTTACTTGTAAGGGCTGATATTGGATATTTAATAGTTCAAGCTAAATTAATGTATTTGCCATCATCTGATGCTCCCTAAAAGCTAATCTTCAGAAACACTAAAATGTAAAATAAAGAACAGTTAAACATAAAAGCAAATCTTAAAATAAGTATTCATTTTTCATGTTGCAATTATGCCTTTTAAAATGGCTGATTATTAGTATTTGTATATTTTATTATATATTATATATTTTAGACAAAATAGTATAACATATTAATATCAGTCATTTATCAGCCCATAACATGAAAGTAATTAGTGCATCAACTAGAATTTTAATGCAAGTACTTTAGGTTCCTAGGTGTCAATATAGTTACACAGAAATGTACTTTAAATGCAGCTTAACTTTGGTTAATTTATTCATATCGGTATTTGACTTGCTCCTGATAGCTGTTGTATGAACAGAACCGTTTCAGAATCATATCTGTCAGTAAATAGAGTTGCCAAACACTGACTTTGTGAATGTAGCCTGTGTGAGGTTGGCCCTGCACATACAGCATATCAGAAGCCCCTCCGCTCTGCCCTGCTTACACAGATTGGAGATTTATAACCTCCAGACAGATGTAAAGCAGACTCTAAAGTGGTGACAAGTGTCTAAAGAGGAAGAGGACATAAGGTGCATGTGTGTGTGTGTGTGTGTGTGTGCGCGTGTGTGCGTGTGTGCGTGTGGCCCTGCAAGTGAATGTGCTTTCATGCAAGGTATGTCTCATGTTGAGGCTATGCAGGGCTTACAGAGCCCTAAGAGTTTTTTTTCTACTTCAGGATATTGAAAGTTTGACTGTTTGGGTAGATTTCTGTTCATGTGGATTTGTTAGTCTTTCGACCGGAGGATGTGTCAGGGAAGGAGGCTAAAGATCACAGATGTGTGTAATGAAATCAAATCCCTCTGGTCTAAACTAAGAGTAAATTTTTACTGAAGGACTCACTAGTGCTCTCATTGCGCATTAGTGCCGTTACTTATCATTAAGCATCAAGCCATCAGAGTGAGCGGACAAAGGATATCCATCTTTTATAAAGAAGTGGAAAATGTAAAACTGCACATTTCAGTGAATAATTTATTACTCACTGAAGTAATAAAGCATAGATTGTCTCTCCATAGGCTGGGGACGACTGGGAGAGGAAAAGGGGGGTAAATATTCAAGCCGGTGAACATCATTTGTGCAAGTGGATGTATAATTCAGCATGTTATTTCAAAACTAGCTAAAGCAAACTTTCAAAGAATGAGGCTTAATTAAAGGAAAGCCACACACCAGTAGAACAGTAGAATTATTTCGTAAGAAGCATTTCAAATATTGTTCGTTGCCCTTAAAAATACTTTCTCTAAATGAGTGTAAAAATATATTGTTGGCAAAAAATGTCTTTTAAATTTGAAATTTAAAAATCTTTTTTTCTCATGCTTTGAACACTGGAGAACACAAAGTTTTAGAAGATTGAAAAGTTTACAGAAGTTTAGAAATTCTGACTGATACGGTAATCCGATACGATAACACGATAATGTTTTGTGATCAATAGTTATATGTATTAAGCATATTAAATGTATGTACTGCTAATTACTATTTTGACTAAATTAAAACTAAAACTCTAAACAAAAAAAGTTGTTTTAAATGCTACAAGTGATTTTTGCATCACAGCTTTATAATGTACAGTATGAAAAATATTCATGTTATTCAATTTTCATTCAAGAATAACTGCGAGTGTTAGATTACAGCAATAAGGGAATCTAAATTGAAAAATAGAAGAAATAAGCATGAACAATTAAATATGTAACATTGGCTGAAATAGTATGGATATATTATACATTCTTAAACTATTTTAGATTCTTGGATTTCTTGGACAGTAATCAAATGTAAGCTTTTTTTTTACATTGACAATGTGAATAAAGAACAGATTGTTTTGCTTCCACTGAATGTCAGTCATTAAAGCAAAAATGGTATAAAGATATAAAAAATACTATGATCCATACATATTTTCAGTGTAACTTTTCACTGTAATTGTTACATTGAGTATATTATTTGTAATGAAAAAATAAATAAATACTGTGTCTATAAAATATGATCATTTTAACCAGAGACGAAAGCAGTTTGTTGATTCTTTGCTTTGATCTTTCTCTCAGTTCAGTCGGTTTGTGAGCTCTGAGCATGTGATTGAGCTGAAATCTAGAAGACCCACAGTACAAACCTGTCAGAGGTAATTGCGCTGCCAACCTGAGCAGGCAGGAAGAGGGTGGGGGTAATGTAGGCCAGTATCCACTTTACACCATGACTCAGAGCTTTACTTACCATATAGCAGCCAGAAAATACGTAGCCTGTACTTTTCTATTTTTGAAAGCACAGCTCTAAAAACATTTCAATATTTGTGGCTAAGCTGAAGTCATCGAGACCACCAACTAGGTGGTCTCGTTTTACTTGAAATAGAAGTCATAGCTTTTTGAAAAAGAATGATTAATTAATGTGCATCTGCACTCATTGTCCAGCTCTAGTGAAAGTGATTTCTGACAACTTAAATGGGTAAAAAGCATTCTCATATCTGTATTAGATAACCCTTCCCGTGTCAATATCTTTTATGCTGATTAACAAGGGTGTGTTCTGTAACCAGATACCATTACCTCGAGGAAAAAAAGAAGGTAATGGATTCTTTTGAATCCAAGGTCTTGGATTCTCTTTTTATGGATTCAGTTGACAGGGTTTGCATTATCTCTGGGGTTTCCATGCTCAGATGCCGCAGCAGATTGTCTCTGTACCAAGAGGCACATTTACATGCTCCTTATCTCCCCCAGATGTTCTTCAATGACACAGACAGTGATAAAAGGGACATGTCCGGGGACAGTCACGTGACTGTTTCACCTCTATCGTCGTATTCCATTATCATCAGTTGGTTGCTTCCTAATCGAACTAACAGTTGGTGAAGCGTTTCTTGTGACGAAATTGCAGCAGCGGTTGACAATGTTGTGGGGGTTTGCGTAGCATCACTGTCATTCACCGAACAACACAAGGATTTTCACATGATTTTTTTTTTTTAATGTAAATACAGTACTCACTAGGCGCACATGTTTGACCGTTGCGTTTGCACCTCATGTTATTTGCAGCGTCATGCATATGACATGACGTTCTGAAAGTTAAAATAAGTTCAACTTTTAAAAAGCGCATCTCAAGATCTTGTTTTTTCCCCATAAATAAAAATAAAAATATATAAAAAATATGATGTTGTTTACTTAGTATACATTTTAATATTAATATTAATAAAATTAATTTCTAGATTTTGTTTTTTTATTGCTGTTTAATATATAGTTAGGGCACTTTAAGTAATTTAAAAACCCTGAAGTGTCATAAAAAACTATCAAAAATAGTTTAAAATATATTTATTATTGAAATTATCTGATCATTTTGGATTTCTTTCCTTCCAAATATTTTTTAAACACTAAAAGATTTGTTAATGGAACCATTAGGGAACCGGAATCAATAAGAAGAATCGAAACCAGAATCGTTCAGTTATTTACTGTACGATTCCCATCTCTGCAAAGGCTTTTTTTAAAATAAAGGACAAGCCATTCAATATGTCTCACCTGAGCTTCCCGTTTCAATAGGAATTACATTAAAACAGGAAGGGAAACTGCCCTCACCAGCTGATTTATAGGGTCTTTAAATAGTATACAGATTTGCTGGGGCCACAGAGGGGGCAGAGCTTGTTGACACTGACACTGACACTGCCCTTCGGAACTGAATCACACATGTGTGAAGGGAAAATGATGAGTTTGCATTCTGTTCATCACTTTTCACCAAACATCTGTTTGTTGCTTTGGAGGTGGGGGGGATACTGCTCAGATAGTCTAATGTTGATCAGGTCTCTCTGTTAATTGTCCGTGAAAACGCTTTCTTACTTACTGGAACAGGGGTGTCTTTGAGTAAAAATATGCATTTGATTCCACAAGGGCTGACCTTTGACCTTCACTACACTTAGTACCTGTGGGCCCTAAATAACTAAAGCAGGCCTCAGTGTGACTGCTTGTTTCCAATAAATAACAGATGTTCCAGACAGGAAACAAGGACAGCATTTTTTGAAAAAAGAGTTCCACATGCTGAAGCGAGTCCATCCACCTCGTTCTCGTTAAAGTGTCAATCACCGTCCATTTTAACCTCCGCACGGCTCATCTCATCTGCAGAAGGGACTTGTTGGTTGTGTTTTATAGGCTCTACGCATCACCCTAACATCTTTCTCCGTGCTCTTGTCACACTAACCCAGGTGTGTTATCAGACCTGTTGCTGTAGAAGCTCTGTGAGTTGACGGCACAGTGTTTCTCTCATTTGATCTGTGTGATGTGAATGCTAAAGGCCTGTTCTTCACAGGCAGCAGTGCTGGCTGGCGGCTGTCTGAAGTGAATAGAGAGATGAACTAACCAAGGCCCAGAGGCTTCATCCTGTGCTTCTGTATTTGTGTGTCTCTGTGCAGTGATGGGGGAGAATCAGAGGAGGATGCTGGAGGCTGTCAGCTACTCTTCCCGCTACGCACTTGGACTCTTCTACAAAGCCGACACACGAATCGACATTCTTTGGGCAGCCAAGTACATCTCCAGTAATCCCTGCATTCGCTTCATCGCCATAGATGATAAAAAGCGCAATTTAGGTGAGTGCCTTCATATTTTCCTCCTCTCATCTCCAACTCCCGCTCTGACATGTTTCGTTCTGTTTCTCTACAATTTCTGTTTCTTTCACTGTGTTTCATGTATCAGGATCTTTTTTCACACTGCACACAAATCTGATTCGTTTTTGAAATCCAAAGTTTTTCAAATCCAAACTGATGCCGATTGACTTTTACACATGGCCATGGTCATAAATGGTTTCAGACAATGACAGCAATGGCATAGTTTAGACGGTGACACTGTTTGCATTTTTATTTGGTTTTGTTTTTTATTTTTTGGTTGACAGCCCTAAAGACATTTATGACACCCTTCCCTTCCATTCCACACTGTTCCTGCCATTGTCTGTCCTTTTTTTGAATTACTTTACTGTCTAATTGAGTTTGTCTGCCTTGAGGTGCCTTAAAAGGGTTGTCTTAAAATTATGCTAAATTCTCATACGTGTATTCACCCAAATGTCTGCACGTATGATAATGTGTTCATAATTTTGTGTTCATGTGTGGACATGCATGTTATGTAAGAAATAAAAGATGACAGACTGTTGAATAATTGAAAACCACATGTACATGTGTTTAACTTAAGGTATTTTTAGGCTTTTCTCAGACACATTTTTGTGTGAATTTCCTTACACTCTGATTACTTGTTAGCCAGGTTAAATCAACCTTACTTACTCAAAAGCGTCAATTATTCTGTTCCAGAGGCCGTTCCAAACATTAGACGGATAAATCATGCCTTTTAAGGTACCTTGTTCTGGCTAGAGCAGCATCACATTTATCCTTCACACAAGAGATCATCTCAGACATCTCAATATGATAATTTTTTCCCTAGATGATAGATGGAGTCCAGGGAATTGCTGGTTGTATTTATTTAGCACTGGAAAGTATTGACAATAACTATTGAACTATTTTCTCAAAACACTGTTAATGTGCATAATGACTTCACCCTAGCCTGTAAGATTGTGTAGTGTGCATTTTTTACCAAAGAATTGTCTTGCCCTTTCTCTTTCTGTTTGCTCTGTTTTTTCAAACACCGCACTTCAAAGTCTTCAGTGCCACTTTGTTCATTCTTGAAGTTAACTTTTGCCTGTTTGGTGATTAGATTCACTGTTTTGGACTGCCACCTTGAACCACGTCTGGTGTGCAATATCTGTGAGATGGCCTAGCTGCAGTGTGACGTGGCACTGTCCTTCTCATCCGGTATGCAAACCCCTTTAGAAGGTAGCCAACGTCGACAGCAGACTGTGAGGCAGCTCACTAGATTTGGAAACATAGCTCATGTGTATTCTAGGTGTGTGTGTCTTGTTTGTGTATGTGATTTGTGACTGAAATAGCTTTTGCTTTTGAAGAATTTAGATGTGATTGTGTTTGCTAGTTTTTCCTCGCCAAGCCTGTCAGTTCATGACCGTGTATCTGCAGGAGCTCAGTGGAAATAGTCTTGTGAAAACAGCCTCTGCACCTGTCACCTTTCATCCACTCCAGTGTTTCCGAGGGCAACATCATAATTAGGGGAGATGTTAAATTTTGCATTCTGCTGCACTGTTCTTTTAGGCCGTCACGCTCCTTCCAGCCTTCTCAGCCTTCACGCGGCCATGCTTTAATCTTCACTTTCATTTCTGTAATGTGTTTTGCTTGTAGTTCCAGTAAAGTAGGTCTAAGTCTGATCTCACAGAGCACCCCAAGCTCTCTTTGAAAACTTTTTGGCAGGCCGCTAATGATAAGCTATTACTGTGTTCCTAAACGTCTGGCGAGAAACCCATTTGTGCCGTTCAGTAAATGTGGAATGAGCTAGATCAGGGCTGGGTGATGGTTTCCCAAAAACAGAACTGGTTCATAATTGATGTGAATTGGATTACATGTGAAGTCTGAAACTTTCATTCCAAAATGTCAAAGAAAAATAACTATTCGGAGAAGATTCTTTTTTGAATGGGCGTTTAAGTTATACAGTAATTATGAACATAGAACGTCTGTCATTTCATGTACTCATTTCACGTACTGGACCATAATACTAATGTGTCTGGATGTGGGCGTTACAGATGTTAATGTTCTCTGGTTGTGATTAATTTTCTAATTAAAACATTATGTATGTAATTAAAGGAGGAAATTGGAGGAATAGTTCACTCAATAATGAAAATTCTGTTATTTTATTTTCTGTTCAGTGTAAGACATAAAATGTCATTCAGGTTTAGAATTACAGAATATAAGTGTGAGTAAATTGTGTGGGTGTGTTGAAGAATCTTTTAACATAAAAAAAAGGCACTTCATTAATTGTAGATGTGATTTATTCAGTCAGACATGATAAATTCATTCCACGAGCGAAGGGATTACCAAGTTAGTATTTGGCTGATGTTCTTGACATGTCAGCCCTCATAAGGTGACCCACTCCATGTAAAATAAAATACAGCTTTTATTAATCTACTGATTGTGGAGTGTTCAACTCGTTGACTGTTTTTCATGAACATATTTATCAAAAGTACCATTCATTTCTGTACAGATAAAAAGTTTGAATGAGAAAAAATGACTGACTCCACGTTTAATAAATATGTAATGCATTTTTTATGTTATTTTCTGACAGGCAAAAAAAAAAAACAGTTTCCTTTTTACCCTGTGAACTTTGTGACAAGCTCTTCCCCCACCAAGAAATAAGTGACTCAACCAGCGGGCACAATGCCAGCCCTCTACCCACGCTCCATGACCTCGCTCTCGTGCACAGTCACATTCTGGCACATGCACTCACAAATAAACACTCAAACCTTTTTGTAAAGGAAACTCTCTCTCTCTCATCCTCTGCTTCTCCTTTTCCACTCCTCTCTGCCTGGCGCTGTGCCAAATACGTATATAGTCTGACTGCTCTGTAAACGAAAAATGTCTCTGTGTTTCAGCCCAGTACTGATATTCATATTGGTCAGCCAAAGTCAACCTTGACTGGTTAGAACAATAATTTCAGCTCTTATCACTTTGGATACTAAGTTCTTTTTACAAAAACAACACTCTATAATTGTGAGGTTAATCCTTCCATTGATAAATTTGGCTGATTTAAAATTAAATGAGAAAGTTATGTGGAGCTCTCTTTTGGGTTTAGTTAAATGCTTGTAAACTCTAAACATAAGCAAGTGAATACACTAGAAAAAAATTACTTCCTCTTTCCCTCACTTGAACCATGCCAGCTTTGGAGCTAATATCTGAAACCTTTTCCTGCATCCTCAAACAGCATGTTCTTATTGTGCATGATTTCATATTTTGTATTTAATTAGTTTTAAGAAATAGCATTCACAAAAAA
This sequence comes from Sinocyclocheilus anshuiensis, assembly GCF_001515605.1. Taxonomy (NCBI): domain Eukaryota; kingdom Metazoa; phylum Chordata; class Actinopteri; order Cypriniformes; family Cyprinidae; genus Sinocyclocheilus; species Sinocyclocheilus anshuiensis. The sequence continues at coordinate 137,749 of NW_015558607.1, read as the reverse complement.
TAGGCTATTAAGCCATTTAAATGCAATCAAAAACCTAATTAAATTAATTAATAATTAATGCGATTTAACTTTTTTAACGGTAGTGTGTAATGTTGCTGTTTGAGCATAAACAATACCTGCAAAGTTACCAAGCTGAAAGTTCAATGCAAAAGGAGATAACGTCTTTTAAAATTCTGGCGGTTTAATGCCTACAAAAACGGCTGGTAGGGACTACAACTAGTTACTTCCCGGGTTCGTGACATCACAAACCCAGATAAACCCCGCCCTCGGGAAAAGGCAGCAAAGGGGGCGAGGCCATGCTGCGCTGCTTTAGAGAAGAGGAAGAGAAAACTAGAGGTGCACGTAAAAATCTATTCATATATGAAACGCTATTCTGTCTTCTAACGATTCTAAAGGATTCACAGGTTTCAAAATCAATGTTCTAAAGCAGCGGT
>NW_015558607.1:118829-137108 GCF_001515605.1 Sinocyclocheilus anshuiensis | reverse complement strand
GCTGTGCTTGCACAGGTTCTGCACGATCCTCTTCAATAATATCCTCTGCTTCTCAATCGGGCTCAAACTGATAAGCGATATTAACGACGCCGTTGTTTACAATACAACCCGAGCACATGCTGCTGAGGTGAGGGGCGGGACGATTAGACTCGCACTAGAGGCGGTTTAGCCAATCACAACACACTGAGCTAGCTAACCAATCGGAGCCCATCGCCTATTTCTGAGGGAGGGGCTTCAAAAAAACAGGAAAAGATCAGCCCTTTTCTCAGAGAAGGGACAGAGCGGTGTGGAATAAAGGTAAATTATGTGAAAAATAATGTGTTTTTTTTTAAACTAAGCATTAACACGTTAGACTGCACCCCATAAACACAATCAAGCCTAGAAAAAAACCAGTGAACCACCCCTTTAAGTAATCACAAGTCAAACTAAATAAACAAGTAAAGATTTTTTTTAAAGAAATGTATATTTTTATTGAGCAAGAATGCCCTAAATTGATCTGAAGTGAAAGGCTTTTACATTGTTAACAAAAATTTCTATTTGAAAAAAAAAGCTTTTGAGCTTCCTATCTTTCATTTTCCACAAAAATATTAAACAGCACAACTGTTTTAAACATTGATAATAATAATAAATGTTTTTGGAGAAGCAAATCAGCATATTAGAATGATTTCTGAAGGATTATATGACACAAAAGCCTAGCAATTGCTGTATCACAGGAATAAAATTAATTTTAAAATATATTAAATTAGAATATTGTATTACCATTTTACTGTAATTCTGTCAAAAAAATCGTACCATCCCCAAACATTTGAATGATACTGTACATGCAGGTATATAATTTGGTAACACTTTAGAATAGGGAATGGGGAACGCATATTCACTATTAACTAAGAATTTTCCCTGAACAAACTCCTAATTTGTTGCTTAGTAATAGTTAGTAAGGTAGTTGTTAAGTTTAGGTATGTGAACATTTGGGCGGCGTTATGCAAATCTTCCCACATAGTGAGGTAGATATGTGGGGGCGTGTTAGAACGAGCCGTTTTAGGTAGGTGTGGCTGACTCTTAACTTTTATAAAGAATATCTCTTTGGATTTGAGACTTTAGTCTTTGCAACTTTACAGATCTTCTTTATGCACCAAGAGCTTGTAACACTCCAAAGAGAAAGGAAAAATTGAAATCGCATCATATGACCCCTTTAAAGAATTTAAAATATGGTCATGCAGAGTAGGCATTAATATGTGCTTTATAAATACCAATAAACAGCCAATTTGCTAGTAATATGCATGCTAATAAGCAACTAGTTAATAGTGAGAACTGGTCCTTAAATAAAATGTTTAATTTTATGACCTGGTGATTTGGACATGGATTTCTATTTATCCATTTTCTTCTATCATTTATCCAACAGAGGCACTTGATTTCTCACACGTACCTCCTCTGTTGACAGAGTCTGTACCTGTGGTGGTATTGACTTAACCAGCTTTTTGTACAGGCTTTTCACTTGAAATTGTGAACCCAGGGTCATTCTTTATCATATCTTTATCTAACTTTATCTCAAGCTTTAATCTATTGTAATGTACATATCCTGGGTAGTCAGGTTTCAAGATTTCACACTGTACGTTTGTAAACTGGGTTATTTATTGCATATTTATAAGGTTAATCATTCTGCAAATACAACATGCAACCACTTTTTAATAACTGCTTGTCCATCTGTTGCAAATGTTGCCATGTAGTTTTACTCAGGTTGTCTGGTCTTCTGAAACAAAAACAAAAACTGTAAACCCACTGTTAAATATAGTGTGAAAAGCCCTACACTTTGTTTAGATGCTGTTAGCCATAAAATAATCTTAATTTATTATTCCTTGGAGCATTTTATCCACAACTATATTTTCAGGAATACTCCATTTATTTATTAGTCCAATATTATTTAAGGACCAGGCATGAGAATAACATGTGAATGTGATTTGCCTGGCTCATCGTTCTCTGTTGGTCCGTAAAACTTTACTAAACAGAATAGACCTTACTGAAGTATAAAGCCCCTCCCCACAGGTGATCCATAAAGTCAATGTGTTACCATGTGAATCTGCCAGAGGCTTTAATATTAAGTTTTAGCCAGTCTCTGTGGTCTTATTCAGACCTAGCCCTCGTTCCTCAAGTGTTGATCAGTGATGGCTTTCAGCATCTTCATCCTACTTGGAGTCATTGGGCCAAATCACTCCAGCTGCTCAAACACAGCCCCATGTTTATAGAGCCCAATAAAGCATGATTTCCTCCAATCATATTAAATATGTGTTTTAAAACACTGTCATTAGAGAAATGACTACACTATGTGCAAGGCTAATATATTAAGCCTGGTCTCAGTCACGTGTCATGTCTCTGGCAGTGAGCTTGGCCCATAAAGCATTAGATCATGGGGTTTGGTGCGCCCATAGATGATATCACTGAGGAACCATCGTCTGGAGAAGAGAAGGCTGGATACTGTTACTTAACACTACTCACTACTCATAACCTGCTATGACCAACAAATAAAGTTGGTCATGTCACATTCACAGTGAATATGAAAAAAAATCTAAATTTTGTCATCAGTTACTAAATCCAAACCTGTATGGACAAAAAAGAAGATATTTTGAGAAGTCTTTCAGTGTTTTTTGTCGATGGGATCCAATGTTTGTCCCCATTGGCAAAATCATTTAAAAAATATTTTTCCAAATATCTTCTTTTTTTATGTTCCACAGAAGTAAGAAAGGTTTGGAATGACATGAGGATAAGTCAGTGATGACAGAATTTTCATTTTTGATGCACTGTCTGTTTAAAACATGCATCACATTATGTCAGACACACTCCAGTTGAAATGTTTTTACAACATGAAAAATAATGTTTCCTTTTCACCTTAAATCATAGAAAAGTGAGGAAAAGCATTTATGGCATTTTCAGCCTATATTGCCACTTTTCTGCTGCTGTCTGTGCTCTTTATCTGACCCTCATTTCTTCCTCCATTTAAAATGTCCTTACCTAAACAGTCTTTTTCTCACTGTAGCACACAATGTGGGATCTGGGCATGTTTGTGAATGAATTCATAAGCAGCACATGTGAGCTTGATAAACTGTGTGTGTCATTGGCAGCATCGAAGAACTGCGTACCTGCTGTGGTGGTGCATAGTAGTGTGCCCTTTGGCATCCAGCACCTGGAGGAGGAGAAGGATGCGGTACAGCCCATCATCCTGGAAGAGCTGGAAAAGGTGATGCCAGAGCTACCTCAACCTGACAGCATCAAGTGTCAGAAGTGGAGATACTCACAGGTGAGACTACATTAGTCTGTGTGTGAGAATTTGACTAAGAATCTCAAAATCCTTCAAAAGTTTGGAGTCGGTAAGAATTTTTTTTTTAACAAAAGAAATGAATATGCACACATACACACACACACACACACACACACAATTGTGTATGTGATTTATGGGGACTCTCCATAGGCATAATGTTTTTTATACTGTACAAACTATATTTTCTATCCCCTTACACTAACCCTACCCCTAAACCTTCCCGTCACACAAAACCTTGTGCATTTTTTTAGATTTTCAAAAAAAAACACTGTATAGTAAGTTTTTTTATGTCATTTGGTTTACGAAGACACAGGAAGTGTAACATTGTAATACCTATGTCATTATACACATTTGTGACCTCATAAACCATATTAACCAATACACACAAACTATGCTCCTTTTTAGGGCCCAAGTCCTAGTTGCTTTGTTGTTTTTCTAAAGATTATTATTATTAGGGCCCAAGCCCTATAGCAGGACCCTATTGTTTTTCTAAGGATTATTATTATTGTTATTGTTTTTTTTTGTTTTGTTTTGTTTTTTTCAAGGTTTCGGGGGCTTTGGGGGCACATAACATGCTCAAAAACCCTTCAAACATCAGATATAAAACTCTGAAGGGAAATACTGTTGCCATGGCACCGTCTCAAACTTTAATATTCTTCTTGGGTCTTTTTGAGGCACTTAACATGCTTAGAATTTCATGAAACTCGACACACACATTAGAGTTATCGGCCGTTAGGCATTGGCAAATGGGCATGGAGGAGACGCTCTATAGCGCCACCTTTAGACAAACGTGGTAGAGGGTTAGTTTTTCCTACAGTCACCAAACTTGGTACATATGTTTTACAGTCATTAGCTATAACCAACAGGAAGTTGGATATTTTGATTTGATGTGGATTTTTTTTTTAATCTGGCCGATGTGTTATTGCATACTCCTCCTAGAGGATTCATGCAATTCACAACAAACTTTGTCAGCATGATGACAAGATATTTATGATTGATTGATTTATTAAAATAACGGTCAAAAAGGAAACTAATCTTCTTATATATTTTAAGTGTTTTTTTCCAAACTCTTCAAAACTTTTTACATACGGAGAACAAGTCATTCTGAGGAAAAATGCTTAGTTTCATGAATTTCTGATGCTCTGGGGCCTAACAGCGAATTAAAAACAATCAAACATTTCAGCTGACAGATGAAGTCTGTGGTAATAAGTAGGGATGCACCGATACCGATACTGGTATCGGTATCAGGCCCGATACTGGTCTCCTGTACTCATACTCGTACTCGTTAAAATGCCCCGATACCAAACTTTAACAAGTGGTTCCCTGCATTATTACAGCAAATCGCGTGATTACAGAACTAAGACTCTGCAATGGAGCAGCTCCAATGCTATTAAATATCACTGGAAAGTTTGTAGTTTGGTCGGATATGTCAAAAACAAGTAAGTAAAACAATGCACAAGTTACTTAAGGGTAGGGAGAGCGAGAGCGCGAGAGAAAGATAGATAGAGAGACAGAGCGCGCAATTCTGTTGTGTGATCTTTGATGTTCACTCACTTAGCACACGCATCATTTGGATTAAAACTAAATCGTAAAAATAAGACCATTTATAGGGGCATTCACTATAAACATAATTTATTTTCAACCTTAGGAAAACATTGAAGTTCAGGTTTGCATGAAGCTGGATGACCGCATGCCCAGGAGACTACAGGCTGTCATTAAGGCTAAGGGTTGCCCGACTAAGTATTGATAGTTGTGTAAATACTGTCATACTAACAGCTGTCTGAATAAGTTTTGGGTGATCATAATCTATTACATACCTTTCTATAAAAATTATCTAACATTATCAAGATTAATTTGTTCTGACACAGTTTAACTCTGAGTTCTTGTCATATTTTATTACCATTTTCTAAACTATAGCGATTAAACTGAATAAACTGAAAGTGATAATTTGAGAAATGTTGAAGGTGTCTGAATAAATTTTGGTTTGACTGTATCTATTTGATAAATGAAGTTAACCAACTAACATTATACATACCCTTTTGGTTTCTGTACCCAATATTTAAAAAATTTACAAATGCAATAAAAATATCGGTATCGGTACTCGGTATCGACAAGTACCAAAAATACAAGTATCGGTATCGGACGAGTACTGGAAAAAGTGGTATCGGTGCATCCCTAGTAATAAGGTTGTCCACCAGATGGAGTAATAGGATAAGAAATCTTTTAAGCCTGATCTTTCTCCTGTCTGTTTCCACCCATTAGAATGACAAATAAATGCATAAAATCAGTTATGTACTTCACTGACAATATATTTTTATGTAATTATTTAATAAATGCTTATAGATGATTAAAATCATTTTAAAATTCTTATAGATCATTCAGAGTTTTATATATCCTTCCTTTTCTGTGAGTGTATCTGTTTCACACTCTTTTCTAGAGTAACCCTTACACTGCTGTGACTCAACACCCAGACTGCCAGAGGGTTAAATGCATGTGCCCAATGTGCAATGTTTTCCTAATGCCATTGGGGGTTTGCGGTGGCACCGGGGCTTGTGCCCGTCATTGCTGCTTGCAGCTATATTTAAACTTTACAATTACTCGGCCTGAAACAGGGTTCACTTTGAACTTTGACATCAGAAAGTTTGATAGAGAGGTTCACAGAATCTTAAAGTGAGGCACTGAAAGCAGTACTATAATAAAAACTTTATTTAGTCATTTTTATCATCCCCCCCATTCCATCCCATCCTGGGTCAGTCCTTTATAATTCATATGTAGTTCATTATTTTTAGATTTGATTTATATTTCATTTAATTTCTTTTATGATCTGCTACATTATGAATTATCTTTGTAAGGGTCCACTGTAATATGTGTGATGATATATAACAAGAGTGAAATAGCGATGTTTTGGCTTATTCAGGCAACTGCTAGTAATAGAAGCCTCCCTGCTATACAGCAGAAGACATTCATTTTGAATTAAGCCAGGCTGATGGTGTCTTCAGACCGCTCTATTGAAACAAAATATATTAATCAGTGATATTAAGACTTGTTTTATTTTTCTTGTACCTTTGACAAATATTTTTGTTTTTGTTTTATTGTTTTAGTTTTGCTTCTCTAATAAATAAGGGCTAAAAAATATAGTTTTACTGGAAAACAGACAAAATACAGATTAAGAAAAAACTAGTTTAACTTTTTCTTAAGAGTCTTGGTAGATTCACACACATAGAAATCCATACTCTCCCCCCACTCACTTGGCTCACACACACACACAATCTTACAGTAGTACTTTATACATTCACACACTGTGTGGGACTGTGCCCTTTCTCGCACAGTTGCATTCTCTCTCTCTCACACACACACACAGACGTTCTCTTTCGAAGCCCCTACACTCTCAGCTCTTCTGTGACACACAGCACTGGGCCTTAGTTTGAGGTCAGAGGACATAGAACATCTGTGTGGGAGCGCTGAGCTTGCTGAGTGCCAGAGAGTGGGCCAAGGCCCGTTTAGACTGCAAAGGCAGGAACACACTTACTCACACATGCACACACACACACACACCTATGCACGTGCCAGTTCCCGGTCAAACACACAGAGGGCATGGAGCAGGAGTCGGTCTTACAGTCATTTGCCACATCACAGTTTGCTGAGCATAAACCGACAACACACACTTGCATTCACCACATGTCAAAGTCATTGACTCCTCTGGACTCTAATGGCTGGAAAGACTCTTCATGAGTCATGACTTTCAATCTACTGTAAATGCAGACTGCTTTTTTCAACAGACACTACATTGTTAGAGCGCAGAAAATGTGCATTCCTTTTTTTATCACTCATGCTTAATAATACATAACTTAAATTCATAATTAAAAGGCATGGTGGATAATGCACACATCACCTCAATCATTAACATCTGGTGTGGTCTAGATGTATCATTAATGTCGTTAAAAAATGTGTAGGATTTAGGACTGTCAGTGTATAATGTACTATAAAAAATCATTATATCCAAAGACATTATTTAGAAATAATAAAGTGTTAAAAATAATTTTTAAAAAGCATTAAAATAATACAAAGTAACATGAATGCACCGTAAGTGACAAAAGTGTCAGCAAAAGAAATAAACATAAGACATGTTACCCTACATATCACATGTAACACTTATTCAATGTAATCTGGATTGTATTTTCTTGTACATCTCATAGTTTTGTTCATAAAGGTGAGGGCCTTATTTGGCTTCTACCAATGGATGAATTTGTGCCAGTATTAGAGTTTATTGGACACGCAACCTTAGACACCAATATCACAAGATATCAAAAGCCAAACCTTTTCTTCTCCCTTTTAAATTTGATAAGCTTATTTATTTTCCTACTGTAAATGGTTGATTGTACATTTAGCACATTGGCATTTAGCATTTTGAGCAGAAGTGCAGACCCATTTTTAGTTTGCATGACTATTTCATAACTTAATGGTTGTATATGTGAAAAGTGTTGGTTCTACAACTTGTTGCGACAAACCCCTTAGCTTGGGAAAACCCCTGTAATTCTCCTACAATAATAGCTAATAATTGTTTACTTAAAGAGATAGTTCACACAAAAATGTCAATTTTGTCATCCTTTACTCTCCTTAATGGAATTCCAAGCCTTTATAACAGACCTTTCATTTAGGGGTGAACTATCCCTTTAAAGAGTTTGTTGCAACCAGACCCTGCAGTTTGATGCACCAAAGTTCTGACACACTGGATCTTTAATGTATGAATGTACACCAGAGGAATGTGGAGTAAAGCAGATTTAAGGAGGTTAAGGAGTTTAGCCTTACTTACTTCAGCGTACCTCCGAAATAGACCAAACAATTTGTTCTTGGCCATGGTTCAGGCCAAATGTTTATCAATTGATTTACACACAGATTACCATTTAAAGATACAAGAGGGGAGGGGGAGTTTGGACAGAATGATGATAGTGCTCGGTCTGTAAGATGCCTAGTGAAAGCCCCAGGAAATGGACACAATTTCCTTGACTCTAGTGCGTTGCACCTCGATGTTTATCTGGTGGAGAGTTGGGGCCGGCCGAAGCATTTGTAATGGGCCATGCAAGGAATGTGTTTACTCTCAGTAGTCATTTACATGCTGCATTTCTACATTTAAACTTTGTACAGAGACTGTTCTAGTTGTGGCTCTTTTTGAGTTATCTGCAAACGTGTGTCGGATTTACAATGAGGACCTGTATCATTGACTGCTGTATGTAGAATGCATACATCATTTTAATGAGCTATAGAGGCAGTTTATAAAGAAGATAAGCCCAGCTATTTAGTTTACAGTGCAACATGTCTGTCTCCTGCAAATATTAATAAATAAAAGCTACAGAGTTACAGCAAAAATAACTTTCAGGTGCTTAACTTTCAAAAAGCAACTTTCAAATGCTTAACTTTCAAAAAGCAACTTTCAAATGCTTAACTTTCAAAAAGCAACTTTCAAATGCTTAACTTTCAAAAAGCAACTTTCAAATGCTTAACTTTCAAAAAGCAACTTTCAAATGCTTAACTTTCAAAAAGCAACTTTCAAATGCTTAACTTTCAAAAAGCAACTTTCAAATGCTTAACTTTCAAAAAGTAACTTTCAAGTGCTTAAACTTTCAAAAACTAATACTCAAATGCTTAACCTTCAAAAACTAGCTTTCAAATCCTTAACTTTTAAAAACTAATATTTAAATGCTTAACTTTCAAATGCCTAACTTTCTAAAAACGTATATATATATATATATATATATATATATACGTATATATATCCTGTTATAATATTTATAATGACAAAAGCAAAATTGCAAATTAACTCAATTGACAGCAATCTACATGCTTAACTTTCAAAAAGCAACTTTCAAATGCTTAACTTTCAAAAAGCAACTTTCAAATGCTTAACTTTCAAAAAGTAACTTTCAAGTGCTTAAACTTTCAAAAACTAATACTCAAATGCTTAACCTTCAAAAACTAGCTTTCAAATCCTTAACTTTTAAAAACTAATATTTAAATGCTTAACTTTCAAATGCCTAACTTTCTAAAAACCTATATATATATATATATATATATATATACTTTAACCCAGGGCTTGGACAAACTTTGCTTTTCTAGCTATAACCTGGGTTATGCGCAGGTCACACATACCATGTGCTCTTTAAAACCAATCCACAGAGACAACGAATATCATCAAAATTCTGCTCATTTTACCATCAAATCTATTCTTGACTCTGGTTGACCCAATGAAGGCGCCTACACTGCTATTAAAAGCTCTATATTTTACCAAATATATTAACAGTTCTTTCCCTCCCCCATCTCTTGTAAGAATCTCCCTTATGAGGAAACCAAGCTACAGAACAACCAGGGGCATCATTCGCCTAGAACTGTGACTTCTGATAGTCTAGTGGTGTCATTTTGTAGTATGCATAGAAAACAGCAGAACTGACTTTTGATAACACTGTTTGTGTTTCATGGAAAAAAATAACAACAACACAACAAAATAACTGTTATTTAAAGTAAAACTTTACTTGAGCTTTCACTGTAATAATTAATGCAATGTCTTTAGGTTCAATACTTTTAAATTATGAACAGAAGCATTATTAATGCCTTTACTGTCTCTATTCCAGAATAGTACGAATATTAGTCCTGTCTTCCATGTGTTCTGTATAAAAACTGAGTTTAAACCATCAGCATGGGACACCGCAAGTTTGGACGATTGGCAAAATTAATTTTCACAAAAAGCTGACATTGAAATGGATTTATAATCTATTATAATTAAATTCTAAAAGTCTTTGTTGGTGTTGTGCTGACAAATGCATGATATATGGATAGACAGTCTGTCAGCCATCCTCCCCTTTTGTGTCTTATAGATGAATGAAACTCTATTTGCACTTCAGGTAAAATAGTATTGCCACAATATTTTCCGCTGTTGTTGAAAAAGAGCCTGGAGTCAAAAAGCCACAATGTTGTTTTCCTGATATTGAACTAACCACCAATAAAGGAAGACTTTGTCCATCTAAAGACTTTTTGCTATGATCAGTTTTACATTTTCCATGGGCCACATTCAGTTGTCAAACAGGTCTGTTAGGCAGCATTCAGAAGTGTGCGGTATTTTAGTACAGTCATGCACTCAGACCGACTTGCAGTCCAACCGTTGATATCTATGATCTCTTGAGATTATTCAAAACATCACTACTGACTCCACCCTCATAGTCACTGCCCAGATATATAGTAATATTTCTGTTGTAAATGAGGAAAGAGATAAAAGAGAGCGGGAAGCCTTCTTGTAAACATGTGCTGATTGAATAAGCTCTCAAAAAAATGACTGTACACACTATACACTTTCAAAGATTATTGGTTTCAATACATTCATTTAATTACAATTGTTTGCGTAAGGTGCTTAGTTCATTTCTTTAAAATGTGGATGTGTGTGTGTGTGTGTGTGTGTGTGTGTGTGTGTGTGTGTGTGTATATGTATATGTGTATATGTCTATCTGGAAACAAAAGTAAATAAAAGTGGCATGAAATGAGCAGTCCAATAAACATATCCAGTTTTATGCTATGCATCACCCACAGAAATGTTCCACATAGTGATATGAACACAATACTTTCGATGTGCGTTCATTTGCATTCCCACACACATCCCCGCTCAAAGAAAGAGCAGGCCCTGTTCACATTTTTTCGGGAGACTAAGGGTTAATGGCTCTGCTTAATATCAGAATAAAAATGAGGTCGCATCAGTTATTGGACACCCAATCACTCAATTTTGTTGTTCTCTAATTAGGTGACAAGATCGGTGGCTGATTGCCCAGGGCAGATGACACTGCACTCCCAGCCTCTGCTGGTGTGTGGGGGGGATGGCTTCACACACTCCAATTTCGATGGCTGCATCGAGTCTGCCCTGAAGGTCTTTGAGGTTCTGAAGTCTTCTCTCTGAAAGGGGGTTGGGGAAGTATGCCTTTTTTGGGGGGTTTTGTTATGGAGGATGGCACATTGATTTAGATTCAAGGCCCTCCCCGCAGGAAGATGGATGTACTGCACAAAGCACAGTAAAACTGTCTCGCCTCTGTCTGCAGACATACATTTTGTTACAAAAACCAATTATACCATCTGTGCCGGATGCTGAGGATTAGAGGATAACAGAGCACTGTGCAAGTTCAGTTGTGACAGAGGCAGATGCCTCATACTGGCTTTGACACAATGTCTTGAACTACGGTTTTCTGATGTGTAGCAAATCTTATGTATGTGTTCAGGTACTCTCAACCTTCTCCTGTGATAGTCTTTTAATAATTAATAAAGATTAATAAAGTAATTAAAACATGCTTAAATGTGTCTCTGTGTGTGGGAAGTTGACATTCTGCGATATAACATGCAACATCCATTTTAAACTTTTATGGTATTATGCTTTTATAACTAAAATTCAAAATTAATCATTATAATAATTAATATATTCATTAATTATTAAATAATTAAGTTTTATTTGAAATACTACCCTAGTACTATGCCATAATTTATTTTAAATTCAAAAAAGTATGCTTCATATCCGTTAACATATTTATTGATGGAAGTCGTGGCCGTTAACATCCGTTAACTTCATATCCGTTAACATATTTAGGCGGAAGTCGTGGCCTAATGGTTAGAGAGTCGGACTCATAACCCAAAGGTTGTGGGTTCGAGTCTCGTACCGGCAGGGATTGTAGGTGGGGGGAGTGAATGTACAGCGCTCTCTCCCACCTTCAATACCACGACTGAGGTGCCCTTGAGCAAGGCACCGACCCCCCAACTGCTCCCCGGGCGCCGCAGCATAAATGGCTGCCCACTGCTCCGGGTGTGTGTTCACGGTGTGTGTGTGTTCACTGCTGTGTGTGTGCACTTTGGATGGGTTAAATGCAGAGCACTAATTCCTAGTATGGGTCACCATACTTGGCCACATGTCACTTCACTATCACTATTCACTATTGACATATCACTTACTGATATATAATTATAACTAGATGAGTAAAGTTTGATGTCAAACTTTAAAGTTGGCTTGAAAAAGCCAGACCAGAAAGGTTGAAAACATTTTTGAGTTTGGAAATGTTTTGGCTGCTTAACCTAGGTAAGTTGAAATGTCTTTGTATGTATTTTTTTCTTAATGCACTACAGTATGCTGATGTCTAGCCTGTTGCTAGCATGTTTCTAGCAAGATTAGCATGTTACTAGCATGGTTAACAAGTTACTATCATGATTCTAGCATTATTAGCATGTTACTAGCATGATTAACAAGTTACTAGAATGGTTAACAAGTTAATAGCATGATTCTAGCATTATTAGCATGTTACTAACATGTTGCTAGCATGTTTCTAACATGATTGGCAGGTTTATAACATGATTAGCATGATTCTAGCATGATTAGTGTGTTATTAACATGTTGTTAGCATGATTAGCAAGTTACTAGCATGTTGCTATCATGTTTCTATCATGTTTAACATGTTAACATGATTAGCAAGTTACAAGCATGTTGTTAACATGATTAGCAAGTTACTAGCATGTTGTTAACATGATTTGCAGGTTATTAGCATGTTGCTAGCATGATTCTAGCATGATTAGCATGTTACTAGCATGGTGTTAGAATTTTGTTAGCATGATTAGCAAGTTACTAGAACGTTTCTAGCATGATTAGCATGTTACTAGCATGTTGTTAACATGATTAGCAAGTTACTAGCATGTTGCTAGCATTATTCTAGCATGATTAGCATGATGCTAGCATGTTTCTAGCATGTTTAGCAAGTTGCTAGCATGTTTCTAGCATGATTAGCACATTACTAGCATGGTGTTAGCATGATTAGCAAGTTACTTGCACGTTTCTAGCATGTTACTAGCATGTTGTTAGCATTATTAGCAAGTTACTAGCATTTTGCTAGCATGTTTCTAGCATGATTAGCATGGTACTAGCATGTTGTTAACATTATTAGCATGTTGATAGCACATTTCTAGCATGATTAGAAAGTGACTAGCATTTTGTTAACATGTTTCTAGCATGATTAGCAGGTTACTAGCATGTTGTTAACATGGTTCTATGCTAATCCAGCTAAAACCAGTTGATTCAGTAAAATAAACAGCTAAAAAACAGCTGAAAACCAGCTAAACCCAGCCTGACCTGCTAAAAAAGTGGCCAAAACCACTTTAAAACCAGCTTGGGAGACCAGCCAAAGCAGTCAATCAGCTTAGGCTGGTTTTAGCTGTTTTTTTCAGTAGGGAGTTGTTAAGCTTTGCTATAGCAATAGACAGCTTAAATACACCATAAGTCTTATTGTATAAAAGTTTTCACCCCCTCAATGAAAGTCTATGGGATTTTGATAGTCTGGTTTACGAAAACCGTAAGCCGGATCAGTTAGAAAAGATATAGCACACCGAGTCAGACCAGTCTGAAGGTCTGGGCCGAGTTTGGTGGTTATAGCTTTAAAGCTCTAGGAGGAGATAGTGTTTACATTTTGGCTCAGAAGAATAATAATACGTTTAAATAGTAGATCAGTAAGTTGGCTTTCTCAAGTACTCAAATGTATTTGTAGTATACTTAGCAAAATAAATGTATTTCAAATAAGTGAAAGTGAAAGTGACATGACGTCCCATACTTGGAACTTGTGCTCTGCATTTCTAAAGTCATTTTGTAGGAAAAAAGTTGCAACTGTGAGATATAAAGTAATTATGAAGTATAAAGTTGAAATTAATTCACAATTATGGAACAAAGTTGCAGTTGTGAAATATAAAGTCGTAATTATTGTTATTATTATTATTTTTTACTCTGAGGCAAGAATGGATTTATATACATTCATACAAATTTCAACCTACAATTTTGATGTTTATAAAAATATGTCATGCATCAACCACCCTTGTCTAAGTGTGTATTAGCTCTGTTTTTGATTGCATAGCCCGGGAAGAGCTCAGAGACCATTTGTGCAAATCAGACCCATCTTGCATTTGGTTTTTGAGTGCAGAAGTGGGGGGAAAGTTGGCCCAGCTCGGCTGCCACCCCCTACTGCTCTGTGTGCAGTAATTCTGCTGATCGAGAGCAGCCATTGACCGACTTGTGCAGTTTAGTGCTGCTGCATCTGGGCCATAATCTGGGACAAAATGTTTGGCAGGCAGTGTGGAGAGAGAGTCGCTCGTAATCCAGCTGTGATTACAGCCGGGTGCACTGCACAGCTGGGCCTGCCTCATTCTCTTTCTTGGCATCTCCCTTTCTCTCTTTCTTTATCAGTTTTCTAAAGGTGCGGTCATATTTACCATCGTTCTTCACATTTTCATGGGCAAAATTATTTTAATAGGAATCCATGTGATCAGGAATATTGTGTGAGGGTGAAAGACTTCCCCATGCAGAGTTTGCAGCGGGTTCAAATTTGTTTTTTTTACACAAAAATTCAGTGCATTGACAAATAGAAAGCTGGTTGGTTTAAAAATGACTTCTGTGTATCACTACACTATTAAAATTAGAAAAGTATTAAAACTTTTTTTGTGGGCTCAATTTTCACTTTCACTTTTCACATGATCTAATACTTTTAGACCTACTGTATATTTGATTATATTCTCTGAATATCTTTTATTTGTGTCCTGCTTTGAAGAGATTGACCATGTGCCGCTGCGATTGTTCAATATAAAGCAACCATTAAACATTAAACGAATACTAAGGCCAGGCTTCAGCAAGTATTTCATGTGGTAGTGTGGCAATACTTACAAGTTATCAAGAACAACATGTTGGAAAGGCAAGTCTCCAGCTTGCTCTGATTTAAAGGAATTAAAAAAGCAAAGGTTACACTCATCCTTTCCGCTTTATTATATATGAATAAAGGCCTTGTGTATGTCTTCCTCTTTCTCTAGCTACGCTAGTCTGATCTGCTAGAAAGAAACAGAGAGCAGGAGAGAGAAAGAGCGAGGCTTTACTCTAATGGATACATTATTCATACAAGTCATCCTGCAAGGAATAGAGCTCAGCTGCCTGGGTTGCAAAAGGCTTGCCACAATGTTGCATCAGCCACCTCACTTTCATTAATACGCACATTACCGTCTAGGGGTCTTTGATCTTTTTTTAGCAGTCGATAAAAAAGAATGGGCTATGGTTGAACACTCCATTGCAGGGTTGAAATTGTTAGTGATTTGATTTGGGTTTAGGATGGCTGTTCTAACAGACTGATGGACAGGCGTCGGGTAATTGTGAGCCGGCGAATGTTGTGCCACTCTTCTGCACCTGGTAGATGACAGTCAGGCAAAGCCTTTGTTTTGCTGCCAAGGCTCATTTCAAATGTTCCCCTGACTCCTTTTGCTTCTTACTTTCATCCCTGTCTGAAATCGTCTTGCTCTCTTTTTCTTTTATCCTCTTTCTCCATCCCTGGTGACATTTCACCTGCTCACGAGGGTCCCTCCTGACTCTTTCTCCTCCCCACTGACTGTTCATCAGTCCTCCCTTTCTAAACATGCACGCCATAAAGCCGCAGAGTGCATTGCCGCAGACACAAGGATCATAGCTCCACTGACCTATTTTTATAGGCTATTCCGATGGGAGCGTGGCTGCTGTGCATTCTGGGTGTCTGATTTGCATTTTTGCTAAGTCACTGGCAGATGGCACCAGAGCTTGACGAGATAGCGGTAGGCTAATCCCTACCCAATTGACACAAACACACACATACAATCCTCCTCGGCATCACACACAATCCCTTCCCCCACTCTGAGGCAGATGAATGGCGGACATGTGTGTCCTTTTTAGGTAGACCCCCCCTAGAGCCGGATGAAAAGCGCTGGCATCATATCAGAAGCGCTTAGGCCCTCACTCACATTGAGAATGGAAATACATTTGTAGCTGGATTCAAGGGCATCACTAATAAGATTTTTCCCCCTTCAGATTTGGTTAGAGGGAGAGATGTTTTCTGGGAGGAAATGAAAGGAGATAGTGCCTGGGTTTAGGGATATGAGGATCCTGTGTGTGTGTGTGTGAGAGAGAGAGAGAGAGAGAGAGGCAGACAGGAGATTGGGATGTTTAGACTCCTCTCCCTCTCTCACATCTCTAGGGAGCTCAGGCTTGTTTAATTAGAGGGGTGGTGCCACGGGTAATGGGTGCTGACGTCATTGGCCCCTCTTCTCGCTCTCCCGCTTCTCCTCACAGGCCCAACAGCATGGCTTTCTCAGCAGTCAATATACCCAAAAGCTCTCTATTGATCTGGGAGGGATGGCTTCACTCACATGGCAGCAAACTACCCTTAGCAAAAGACTGGAATACACTACATGACTTTTGTACGGATTTTTGCCTTGATTTACAGTCTGGAGGAGTCAAAAATCTCTAGTCACCAAAAATCAGAGGCAGTCTGCAGACTTTCGTCAGTCAGAGTTGACAGATTTTGTAGGAAATTGCATAGTGTATGATGGGCACAGACTTTAAAGTCAATCGTTTAGCAATTGATGTCCAGATTTTTCTGTAACCATTTACAAAGTTGGCAAGTGTATGATGCCTAGTGTTTTTCAATCAGTTCAGAAAAGCCATGTCATGTGTTTCAGCCTTAAAGCAACCAAACTAGACTCATTGGAAATACATGCCTGTGGTGACATTTCTGCAAAATTATATTTCCTTGTTTATTGCACTTTTCGGGACACTTTCAAAGTGCGTGTTCAGTTTTCCAAAACATGAATCTGGTAACATTTTATGTTAGGCTGTTGTAAAGTACCACCCACACTGGCTAAACCCTACCCTAAAACCTAACTGATAGCATTAACAAAAGCAAACATGAGATAAAAACACAGCTGCTGAAGCAACCATGCTATTTTTTGCTTGCTTGTTTACGTCTTTGAGCTCTTTTACCATGTTTCACAGGTCTTGTACCTGAGCGCTTCGCATTGCAAGTGCAAAGCTGTACCACGTGAGCTACAGAGCAAGTTTACTACATCAGTAAAGCCATAAATATGAACCTAGTTATGTGATTCAATCATCAAAATGTATTTGTTTACAATACATTGAGCTTTTTGAGGTCATAGCATGGTATTGTGCATAGAACCATGTGGAAATTAGTTTCATAAGACCCTGTAATCATGATTTGTGTGAAAAAGAATCAAAGTTATTGGTGTTTAATTGCCGCAAGTGTTAATTTTAGCTGGAAATTGCAGCTGATTTAAAATATACAGTAAGGACAAGTTTGTACTTTAGCTGTAAGGCTTAACTCTTCATCCACAGACATAGGCGACTCTAGTTAGCCTAGCATATCACTATACCCATCATATTACAGTACTTTTCACATTTTCAGTGCTACAGTAGTTAGCTTCACAACAAACTAATAATAAAATGTAGCTTACTAAATGTAGCCTACTAGGTATTTTGGAAATAAAGCTATTGTGTACCATCATAGTATTTATTTACCTTGCAAACAGACCCTGCGTCCTGGAAGACCTACTTGTGCTGTGATTCTGTTGGACACTTTACTATCCCATGAGGCCACAGGAGGGGAGTTTGAATGGCAGTGAAGTGACGCAACATGACGAATGTAGTATGTCAGGATTTCATTCATACTACACACATTTGTACTATTTAGAACATAGTTTTTTTTAATGGTCACACAGTTTTTATTTAAGTAATGTACATACTCAAACTGTATTTATATGGTTACAGCATTAAACAGTATTTGAACGGATCAGGATAAATTAATAGCACATGTAAAATTGTAAAACTTAGTTATGAACAGCAGCATTTTAATAAATATTAGCCTATAACATTTTGTAAAATTATAGTAGTTAATATGTGTGTATAATATTTGTGAATTTGTTAATTTATGTGAAGCATCCAAATTTACTGAAATGAATCGGACCACCCAGTGCTTCTTTTGATGGAGACAGTTTATTGGCTGTAAGGCTGTGCGTGAGTGGTATTGTACATAAATAGCGATTTTGTGTTTTGCATAGCATTTTATCATGCTATACACCGCTGTTTGTCAAAAAAAAAAAAAATTGCT
>NW_015558607.1:108128-118619 GCF_001515605.1 Sinocyclocheilus anshuiensis | reverse complement strand
AAAAAAAAAAAATAGCTACTCATTTTAAAAGCTAGGCTGCTATCACTCTGCTAAAAAATGCGGTTAAGTTAGTAGCTTTGCAACTTCTCAGTACTGATAGCAGCATGCCAGCTGTCAATCTGGTATCAGTAGCTGCACATTAAACTGTCATTTCTGTCCACTCTCCTGCCCACAGACTGGCTCTGAAAACTAGACATCAAGGTGACTTGAGCTCAACCCGTCCAACTAGTGCAAGCCTCCTGCCTGGGCTCTTCTCAGGAATTGTTTTGAGAGTGCAGAGAGTCATTAACAACCCTTATGCTTTGCGCAACGCTAGCAGGATTCGCGCCATCTGTAGCTTGTGAAATGGTGCCACACCACAAAGTAGACCTTGTTAGGGAAATGTGCGTCCCCATAGGATGGAAAAATCACAAATGAGATCTCTTTAATTTCTCAATTGTTTTAGCAGCAAGAATAGCAATGCAAGAGACAAAGTTGATAATCATATCTGACAACTCCATTATAACTATAAAAGAGCAACCTCTGAGCATACAATTTTCCTCTGGGTCCTTGTTTTTCACCACCAAATCCTGTCCGTCTTGACATCAAGTCCAGAAATGCATATTTGAGTACATGAAATTATGAACATTTTACTGTACCTTCAGAGGTCTGGTTGTGTTGTCTTAAGAAAAACATTCTCAGATCAGAGAGCATGGACAACAGATGGTTCTCGGAGCTCCAGCATGTCAGGGATGGACAGACACTGACCACTGCCCCACAGGAAGTGATGGCTCAAAGCCCTCTGTTCAGTGCTGACGTACAGCCCAAGCTGTGCTGGAGCCTTTGTAAAGATCTCCACTAAGTGTGCCGATCAGGAGTGTCTAGTGCTACCTTTGGGCAGATGCTGAATCAGTGGTTTTTATGAAATCTTGAAAAGGGTTTTGCAGTTAAAATAGGTTGTGCTGGAGGCTGTGTTGGAGGGTATATGCATGGTATGCATTAATGAGTATTTGTGAATAGGACTCAGACATTATGTAAGACCATATGTGTCTGGTATGAACTCAGTGACAGGTTAAGTGTGTGTTAAATTGCCTAACCTCTCGTGAGAGAAGAGTACTGAGAGGACTGGTTGTACATATACTGCGGCAGTGGCACACCCTAACCCTTAACTTCTAGGGGAAGTGTGCACACTCACACTCTCAGGGGAGTGGAGTCAAGTCACACACACACACACACACACACACACATACAAATTAATGTCTGTGAGCCTGAAACACCACATGTCTCTCTTACTGACTTCAGCCAGACGGATTTTCTTGTTTTGTTTTGCTTTTTTCCCCAGGGTAATCTAAGATTATAGTTCCATTTTCCATTTATTTTAACTTTATTAATATTGTATTAACTTAAGTTTGTTAAAGTTTGTTTTGTTATTAACTTACAATTTTTGAATACACCTCTGAAATAAAGTAAAAATCAACGTGAAAAAAACTGTCCTGATATTATAAATGATAAATGCTCCTTGAGGTTATAAAATGTCATGTGATTCAACTCCCCAAGGTATAATAATATTTATAAATTAATAACTCTTTAATAATTAAAATACCTTGAAAATATATATATATAAATAAATAAATAATTAAATGAAAATAAAAAGAGTTCATTACTGGAGCTTTTTTGTCCTTTTATCGCCCATATGAATTTCTGACCCTGGACAGGACCTACTTTAACTTCCTCAAAGTAAAAAGAAGTTGGCCTACCAATGCGGTCTGAGTGCTATCTGCTCAGTGCTAGACATTTTACAGTCTTTCTCTCATTAATCAGCTTTATAAAGGGCCTGTGTATAGAAGGAAGAGTACGTTATTTGGCCAAAGCTATGATCAGGACAATCTAATGCTTGGCTAAAGCCTTTTCAGCTCAGATTAGACCAGCGCTCTGTATTATACACAATGGCCCTCCCCTAAATGTAAATCTGTTACAGCTTTGGACTTTAGACTGCAGAAATCTGGGAGCTGGCGCGAGCACTTCTGCTCATTTTGGGGCT
This sequence comes from Sinocyclocheilus anshuiensis, assembly GCF_001515605.1. NCBI lineage: Eukaryota > Metazoa > Chordata > Actinopteri > Cypriniformes > Cyprinidae > Sinocyclocheilus > Sinocyclocheilus anshuiensis. The sequence goes on along the minus strand of NW_015558607.1, from coordinate 116,599 downwards.
GAGTGGGGGAAGGGAGAGTGAGCAAGAGCCTGGGAGGCACAGCCAATCAGATGTGAGGAAATGTCTATTGCTTTGTTTTGACTGGTCACATACATTTCCCATCATTTTCCTCTCCTCAATGCCATAGAAACATTCAATATTCTCAGCCTGGTCTCATATGCAGTGTATTATTCATTTAGATGTTCAAAGTTATATTGCTTTCAATAGAATGGAGCATGTATATTGCATTTCAGACAGCCTTGAGTAGCCTATATTAAACAGTCAGACGGAGTCTATGGAGGAGAATTCAATAGCTTCTGTTCAGTCTTCTAAAGTTTTCTGACACTGTCTGAACTTATCCGAACCCAACTAAAATCCTGATGTACTTGTTTTGGTCTTTGATGAGACCTTAGTCTTAAACCTTAGTCTGAAAATTAAACACATTCTTCAAGTACATTTGATTATGAGTACCGTGTATTCACTGTATGAGGCTACTTGTGGGCAATGTAAACTCTTTATTCAAAATTGATATCTTAAAGGGGTCATATGACGTTGCTAAAAAGCACCGTTATTTTGTGTATTTGGTGTAATGCAATGTGTTTATGCGGTTTAAGGTTCAAAAAACACATTATTTTCCACATAATGTACATTATTGTTGCTCCTCTATGCCCCGCCTTTCTGAAACGCGTCGATTTTTACAAAGCTCATCGGTCTGAAAAGCAAGGTGTGCTGTGATTGGCCAGCTATCCAGTGCGTTGTGATTGGCCGAATACCTCAAGCGTGTGACGGAAATGTTACGCCCCTTATCATACTGTGATGCCGTGTCCCGGCGCAACGAGACAAAACCAGTAAAACCCATTATAAATGAGGCATTTGTTGCATCCAGTGGGGACATAATTACTGATTATAATGACTTATACTGTCTTTTTAAGCGTTGCATTGCGTATCGCGCTACGTAAACATAAAACCATGTCTGCATTTGTGATCGGAGAAACGACAAACAACAAGCGCTAATGTACACTGCTCAAAACTCGCGTTTGAATCGTCAGTGGCAAATTCTTTAAATATAAAAAAGCTTACTTACAGGCTGTGAGTCAGAAGCGCCAGACCGTCAAACAACAAGCGCTACTCTACACTGCTCAAAACTCACGTTTGAATCGTCAGTGGCAAATTCTTTAAATATGGAAACGTACTTACAGGCTGTGAGTCAAATAGATCTTCTTTATTCACCAAGAGCTTGTAACACTCCAAAGAGAAAGAAAAAATTGAAATCGCATCATATGACCCCTTTAATCCAACTAGGAGAATGATACAGCACAAGTAGTGACATAAATGCAAAGGAATATTCAAGTGTGATATAACAAACCCTGAACTTTCTCTCTTTATCCATGTCTCTTTTCCATTTAGATGATGCAGTAATAGGAGATATTAAGTGGGTCAATGACATGACATGATATATATATATATTTATATATATATTTTTTTTTTTTTTTTTTTTTTTTTTTTTTTAAACATTACAAAATACAATGACTTAAATGTATAGTTCAACCAAAAATTACAATTCTGTCATCATTTACTTTACATTTACCCTTAAGTTGTTACAAACTTTCTTTATTCGGTTAAACACAAAAGTAAATATTTTGAAATATGTTGGTAACCAAAAAGTTTCCGGTAGCCAGTGACTTCCATGGAAAATAAATACTTGGAAGTCAATAACTATCAACAGCTGTTTGGTTACCAACATTCTTTAAAATATCTTCTTTTGTGTTCAACAGAATAAAGAAATTCATACATGTTTGGAACAACAGGGGGGGTGATTAAATGATGACAAAATTTTCATTTTGGTGTGAACCATTTCTTTAATACAATGATGGCATAAATTTAAAAGGGTTATACGTGATTGGCCTTGATACAGTAATGAAGAAAAAAAACAGTTCTAAGTTCTAAATTAATAATTTGTTATATTTTTTTAACACACCACAACATTTTTTAAAGTCTGTAAACAAACTCTTTTTTTTTTTAATGGTTTAAAAGGTTTAGAAATCACATGAAACCAATATAAATGCAAAGATTACAAGAACTTGGCACATGTGTTTTAAACTAGATTTCATTCACCAAATCAAAGCAGGCACATTTAGGCCACTGTTGGATAAACAGCCTTTTGCTCAAACTCTGTTTGTTTTCTTTCTCTTTTCAACAGTAATGTTGTCATAGATACGGATGTTTTGGATTAGTCAACCAATGGACAACTCATCATGGATTTTTGGTCATGGACCTTCTCTCGGTTTCTTTGACTTTTTGGACATTGAACCAAGGGGCTTTCACAGTACACCTCTACTGTAGCTACTGCTCTTTGGGTTATAGGTCGGCCAAGAGGGAGGTTTTTTTTTTTTTTGTCATTCTATTACAGAACTTATACAGCAAAGCAGCACAGTTTAGGTACTCCACAAACATTCTGGTTAGGGATTTGTTCTGAACCCCATGCTGTTAAGCAAGACACATTATCGTCATGGAAGTAAAGTAATTAGGACATGTAAGGAGAGTGGGGCTCAGAAAAGGAAAGAATGCAACAGCATGGGAGGGAGAGAGACAGAGAGAGGAATTGTATCATGGTTTACCCGCTGCAGTGGCGGGCTGTGGCCTGCAGACTCTGGGATTTCTATGGCTGTGGGAAAGGCCAGGAGGTCACCCAAATTTCGTCAGACATCATTTTTTTAGAGAAAGCGATTTCAGCATATTTTTTCCCTCCACATGCCATGTTTACTTTCATTCACTTCCCACTGTGTGGCTCCACTGCAGTCTGGGGAATATGCGCTCTACGTTTGTACACCCCTTCCCTGCCTTTTCCTTTGGCTTGAGTGGGACAGAATCCATGAAAATGGTACTTCAGGGGCCACATTCACACAAAAATGGGCTTTTCTGGAATGACAAATACATAGCATGGTTATGAATGTTCTGTAAATGAACTCAAAACTGAATTGAGAGTGAATTCAGTTCATGATCTTCATTTGAACAGTTGTGCTATCGATACTTGTTATCACAAAAGCAATCTTTTACTTTATGTCTAATACGGTCAATACGGACACTCATAAGCTAGTTATTTTTGGTGAATCAAAAACAGACAGCGTGATAAGTGTAGTCTGATTCATGACCAAATGTCTCTAATGAGTCAGCCCTTTTTAGTGAATCAAAAACATGCAACATGACCTAATGAGTCTTATGATTCGGGGTTTTTTATCGAATCAAAAAAAAAAACTTTACTGCCATGGATATATTTATATAAATGACTTTGCCTGCAGTACAGTCTGTATGTGCAATAAAGAGCTGCTTCATTGTTGACAGATAAAGAAATTTGTTTGTTTTGTTTCATACAATAGATTGTAGGTAAATATCCACCTCATCCAGCGCTTTTTTGTTTTGTTTTTGTGTTGCGTGAGTGAAGTGTCCAAATGAATCAAACTGAATCACAGACATTTTGCAAACCTATTTGACTGATTAGATCAAAAGACTGATTAATTCGCAAATCTGGCAGTAATATTTTACTGGGGCCCAGCAGCATTTCACTCTGAACTCCATAGTTAAGTTTTCATAATTGCTTCCGCTATTTCCTGTTTATCTCTGTGAAGATGCTTTGACAATCTGTATTGTATAAAGCGCTTTAGAGATAAAGGTGACTTGACTAGCACTATTAGCTGAAGCGTCCCGCTAGAATCCTTCCTCTCTGGTGTAATGATGGGACTGGGAGATAGACTACTGGCGTCCTGCTGCCTTTTTTGGGAAAAGGCAAGAAGAAGTGGTCTTAAGTTTTATAAGATGGGACATGGCTTCAACTTGACTGGAAATCTCATTAGCAAACAGCTCAGGAATAACAATGTGGTCGCTGGACTGTAAAACTCAGGAGAGAATCAAAGAGACTCTTCTCACTCCACACACCAGACCCTCTGATCAGAGTGCCAAAGCCCAGCTACGTTTCTAATTTCACATCCCCCTCAGACATTAATATTAAAACAATCTCCCTCTCCAAGAAGCAATTAACTGGCAAAGTAATTATCCTTACAACAAAATGCAATCTCGACTTTCTCAACTCATGTGAAGAGGGGCGGTGCGGAGGACCCTGTGACCCAGGCAATGGTCGTACTTAGAAGCCCCGTGTAGCGCTTTGATCAGCCCCAACTTCCTGTGATGATGAATCTCTCATTTGCTCTTGTCCCGCGTCGAGGCCTGGATGGAAGCCTTTGGGGGCGTTAGACAAACAGCGGTTCAAGCGGTGGTGGGGGTGGAGGAGTTGCTGAGTTTGGAGAGTGAGAGCGAGAAAAGCTCAGCAGCTGTTTTGATGGCTTACACAGATGTTTGTCATCCTTAAAGAGTGGAGGCTTTCCCACCCCTGCCCCTGCACCTCTCACAGGCTCTCGCACCTGAGAGCGAGTGTGTTCATGTGTGAGAATAAAAGAAAGAGGATAGGACTGGCCATTGAGCTGTGACTGATGGCAACATGGGGGAAAACAGCCACAGGGCATGTGGAAAAGTGCGTTAACCTGTATCTGGCCCCACTGCCTCTGCTGGGATAAACCGCACAGACCATCATTATCAGATACACACAAAAACTCATAAGCATATGCTTACATACATGTGCTGTTTTGTTACTTATAATCAGGCTGTTCTAAAAGGCGACTAAAACTGTTTCCTAATTTGCATCCTAAGCAGTATGTCTGATATTGGAATTAGCATGGCCTGATTCATAGTATATTGAAAAGAGAATGACAGTTCACTTGAGAACGTTAGTTTAAAAAAAAAAACTACAAACATGAGGATATGTGAGAACAACTATGTGCCATTATTTTATTTTTTTAAATTCTTTTGTCCAATTATTTTCATATTATGGCCCACTAATGCCAATGTATGTACTATTATTAAATTAAATATTTAGATATATTTAAATATTTTATAATATATATATAGATTTGCTAAATATTATATTTAACAAGGTTATTAAATTATTAGTCTTTTTAAAGATAACTTTAAAGCTGCAGTCCGTAACTGGGTCATATTCCAAGACGTAGGCTAGAATCTGTGATTGCGAAGTACAGTAAATATCCACACCGGTGCGGTGACTGACTGCCACACACATACACCTCAAAACATTAGATTCATCCGCGCTGGAGCAGTGCCGACTCACAAACCCACACAAGGAAGATAATTCCGCACACAGCTGCAATTCCAGGTTTTCAAACAGAGATGGCGACAAAGAGGCAAAACTTACGAACTGCAGCTTTAAGTGAGCGATAGAATCTAAATAGAGAAATTAAGCAGCACAATTAATTATTCAGTATAATTTTTTTCTCTCTTTTTTATTTTTATTTTGTTTACTTTGGGCTGAATCTACAAAATATATATATTTTTTTAAATCTAATATTGGCTGATAATGGATATGGTACCTAATATATGGTACCTAAATGCTGCTCTTTAAAGATTTACGTTATTAACAATCATTGTCATCTTGAATGGGTGATTGTAAAATCTGCCGATTTTATTTGCATCTACTGTGTGTAAAGCTAAAGTAGATACGTGTCTTAAGAACTTTCTTTCAAGAAAATAATCTCTAAGGAGAACTGCCAGCCTCATGGATTAAATAAAGTTATTATTTATTTTGCCATTTATTGTATCACTCAAATGTGGTGGAGGGCAGATGGGGACTGTTGTATTGATCTGACAGATGTGACGCTGCCAAACCAGAAATCAATAAAGAGCTCTAGTATAGCACCATGTGTTGTATCATTTTAAATGCATAATACAATATTTTTACTTGAACTGATAATGTGAATTAAATTTTAACTACATCAAAATGATTTATTTGCAGCTATCCATGTTATATTTAATCTGAAACACATTGTGAACACACATTTAATCAAGATGCGGATAGTAAAATTTCAAAAGAGGGATGTTTGGCTTGCATTATTTGCACATTATTAAATGCATCATTATTCAAAAGCATCAGCAGAACTTGCTGCATTATGTTGCAATTGGTAGATCTTCAGTGTACTTTCTCATCCCAAAAACATCTCAACTCTAAATTCTGATTGGATAACCCATGTTTGAAGCCGCTGCAAAATGCAGATGGTTATGTTTGTGTGCCAAGTTGCTTGGTTGCATGGCAATTGTAAGCAGCCTATATGTACAGCATCAAGTAACATGTCTGTCCACAGTCAAAATGAAGAAAGATGTGATGTGTTGCAATAACTGCCAATCAGAAAATATTTGATGTTTAATATACGTCAGAATTTTTTAAAATTATTATTATTTATTTATTTATTTTTCCAAATAAACCAATCCAAATAAATGAATCCAAATAAAAAGTCATGGCTAGACAGGATTAAAAACTCAAAGTTACATATGTTGCTTTATGCATCTGATTAACAATATTAGGCTAATAAGATCAATTACTTTGTGGGATAATAATTAATATGAATAATTGTAACTATTTATTTTTGTAAAATTTCATATTGCCATTGCCATCTATTTTGTGGCTCCATTATTGGTATGCTGCTTTAACGTTTTTTTTTTTTAAATAAATGACATTATAAATAAATCACTTTTGTGAAATAGATTGACTGTTTCTTTTAATCTTTTTCTTTCCTCCCCCTCCAGCCACCTCTCGCTCCCACACTAAACGACACGCTCGCTGAAGCCAGAGGGTCTGGTCAGCGGCCCAACAGATGGTAGTTAACAGGCTGGTGGTAAAGATACTTATTATTTTGTTTCGGGGCTAAAAGGTTCCATCTCGCTGGTTGTTAATGTGGGTTATCTGAACTAAATCCGTGGTATTGTTCTACTGGCCATTTAATCTGGGGTTGCTCTCCCTGACTAAAACCGTTTTAACCCTTTCACACACTCATGTATGTGCATAAGACCCCCTCTGACATGCTCATTAACCCCTGCCACTGAAAAACACCTTCAAAGAAAATCGTTTTCATATGGTTGATGCTGAGACCTACACGCTATTTCTTTCTATTTTTGGTGCACTTGCAGTGAACTTTGAAACACACAAGTGCAGTCACACAAACAGACTTCCTGTTTGTTGCTAATAATTGCTGTTAATAGTGTTCATCGTCTGTTTTATTACATCTTAAATTGATTTTTCCGTACTGCTGGTTCGTCTGGTCAGAGGAGTACTGGCCCCCCGACTGAGCCTGGTTTCTCCCAAGGTTTTTTCTCCATTCTGTCACCGATGGAGTTTTGGTTCCTTGCCGCTGTCGCCTCTGGCTTGCTTAGTTGGGGACACTTCATTTCCAGCGATACCGTTGACGTGATTGCAAAGATACTATTTAAACTGAGCTGGATGTTGACATCACTGAATTCAATGATGAACTGTCTTTAACTGAAAAATTAGTGTTTACTATTGTCATTTTGCATTATTGACACACTATTTTCCTAATTAATGCTGTTCAGTTGCTTTGACACAATCTGTATTGTTAAAAGCGCTATATAAATAAAGGTGACTTGACTTGACATGGATCGGGGAGGTTGTATGAATTGTCAGGAGAGTGTTCAGGACAAACGAGTTCTTTCGGTTCGTCCTGGTTTTAAGGGCACAGAGTCATGCACAGATCTGTCTCTGTTAATCTGAAACTACTAGTGCTGGGTGGATGTACTGCTCATCTAGACAAAAGACAGTTTATTCTAATGTTTACAAGCGGAAAGAACATGCATTATTATAAGACGGTCATCTAATATTTAAGTTTAAAAGATTAGAAAACTTTTTTGCCAGTTATTCACCCATTTGTAAGTCTATTTGTGCTCAAATGCCATCAGTTATGTTTCTTTTTTATCAGTGTTAACTCGATAAATTCATTTTAAATAATTTAAGATGATAAAAATAAGAATGAATTTAATAATTAAAATTAATTGCAAAAGAATGTGTTTGAGAACTCATCGGCCCCTCTAAAGAGCATTCTAGGAAAAGGTTATTTACAATAACATCACTATTTGGGAGTTTGAAGATAAACAGCACAAGTTCTGGCCCATTACATCTGTAACAGTAGCACCCTCTTGTTCCCTTTCAGTCGGTCACTCTCGACGTCACGTCGGATAACCGACGAATTGGGATCTCGCTTAGAGAGACCAATCTACTTCGAGTGTAAACTAAATGAGCCAATGCACATTGGCATGCGATTATTGCATCCAGCTGCCGCTGATCACAGCGTGAGTATAAGTAGGCAGCAGATGCAGCGCATATTCAGCTTTTCGCTTCGGAGCCGAGCGGTTCTATCGTTCTGCTCCTGACCTTCTACAAGTAGTAAAACTACAGTCAAGCACGCTCTTCGTGGGCTATCGTGCTGGTGGTACGGCGCTTCAGCGGCGGTGGTTTTCCCGTGTTGAGTGGGTTGCACACATCAGGCTGCACTACCCCTGTGTGTGTTGCAGACGGCCATCTCCCCTATGCGTTTCAGCACACTAGAAGAGCTTCACGGGTGGAACGTCTTTTTAAAGATGTC
>NW_015558607.1:107775-108106 GCF_001515605.1 Sinocyclocheilus anshuiensis | reverse complement strand
GCCGCCCCCGCTCCCGCGCAGCATCAGCAGCAGCCTCCAGCAAAACTGCGCCAAGGAGCCGGCCGCAGGGCAGCCGCCCGTCCAGGCCCCCGCCAGACCTGGTGGTAAGCGAAAGAGCAAGAGGCCCTGAGACGGGTGACCCAGAGATGGAGGGAGTTGCTCTTCGGGAGATGGTGAACGCACGGCTAGAGCTACCCAGCCCGTCTCAGACCCAGAGATGGAGGGAGTTGCTCTTCGGGAGATGGTGAACGCACGGCTAGAGCTACCCAGCCCGTCTCAATGGCTCCTTCGAACCATCAGGCTCGGCTATGCGATTCAGTTCGCCCGGTGC
>NW_015558607.1:86564-105133 GCF_001515605.1 Sinocyclocheilus anshuiensis | reverse complement strand
TTTTTTAATTTAAATCTAGATTTATTCGCATTGGCCCATGGAAACCTCTATGAACACACTTGACTTGACTTGACCAAAAAAGCGCGGGGGACGAATTTACATTTTATTAAAAAGTGTTTACGTGTTCTACACTCATGGCGCGTGCACACATTAGGATAGGTTAGATGCCTGCCTCCGTTGCGAGTCCCTATCAAGCACTTTACCGATTCAACTACTCTCCTCTCCTCCTCCTGCCTGGCTCTGTGGCCAGTATCACTCACCGCAGAGCAAGCCTGTTCTTGATAAATCTGCTGTGAAAACGTGGGAAAAGCCGACGAGGAAGAAGTTGGGGTGAAGCGATCTTTGGAGCAAAATACTTCATCGCTCCATCTATAGCGCATTGTGATTGGATGTTTACGCTGGCAATACAGGAGACAAATCAATGGGCCTCTGGCTGCTCGCTGTCCGTGCGTGATGGTCCTTGGCAAAAAAAATATATATATATTCTGTCGGCCCCTTAAGTGCGTCGGCCCACCGGGAAAATGCCCGCTATGCCCGATTACCAATCCAGCCCTGCTGGACACCAATATTTGAAACAATGACTATCATTTTTGTCAATAACCCCAGACTAGCTGTTTATTTGATAGATTAAGCCAAAACAATAGAGTCTGAACATTATGTTGAGTTTGTACTCATTACTTTTGAAAGGGAAGGATTCATTACAGATGGCTACAATAATATTTGAGGGCCAGCGTCACCAAGTCAGACCAAAGGTGGTGGCACAGGAGCAGCCAAGATACAATGTGACCACTAAGGCTGCTAAAAATCAGTCAGTGGAAATTATATATTCTGACATGTTAATGTCCCATAAGAAAATTTGCAAGCTAATGCTCAAAAGGAAGAAAAAAGGTGTATTGTATACAATTATAATTTCTAATTTCTTCCTTTATTAATAATTGGACATGTTGTACACTGGTTTCAGGATTCATCCAACATCTCAGCATTTCTCAACTTTTCTTTGAAGTCGCAAGAATAATTCATTATTCGTTAGCACAATTCAGCTCTATATGTCCTTTGAAATTAATGGCTATAACCAACACAAAGAAATACAAAAAAAACATTGAGCTTTTTATTATGTAAAATGTCTTCCTTCATTTTCAATATTGCTACATTACTGTTTAAAATGCAATATATTTTAAGGATTTTTTTCAAATGATTTTGAGGTTTCTTAAGTTCGCCAACGCTGGATTTATTTGATAAAAAGTACAGTAACAATGTAAAAGTCTCTTTGACAAATTGAATGCATTCCTGATGAATAAGTTTTAATTTCTCTTCAAAAAAAAAAAAAGTTTGCAGTGTTTTACTTTAGACTCACTCTGGTGTAGACACTATTGCTGTCTTGCACTGTTATACATCACGATTATCAGCATGTGTGTGTGTTTGTTTTACCCACACAACTATTTAGACTATCCATAGATAAAATGGAGATTACTTCTCATTACCCATGACCCTTTGTAATGACAGAGGTGCCAGACAGACTGAGAGGTCTCCATTTTTCTGTCTGTCTGAACTCAGCCATGCTGGCAGTGGAAGTGCTGATGACTGTGCAATGTCTTGGCTGGAGACAGAGAGGAACAAGGCCCACCTGTCTGTCTGTCTGTCAGCAAACCCTCAACTCCAGCCATCCAGCCGGCCAAGACACACTCCATTACGCTCAGGCCAGCAGCCTCTACCTGGCTTCTCTGTCTCATGCCTGTATCCAGTGCTGTGCATTAGAGACCAGATCATATCTTTTATTGCCCTCTTTTTCCAGTGCTCCACTCAAAAGTAAGGTGTCTTTCACAGGGCATCATATGTCATAGATGAATGTGTGGTTTACAAAAAAAAAATAAAAAAAATATTTCTTTCTTAAACATTTTTCTTGTGTTTTCCAACAAAATATCTAAGCATCCTTAAAACAAGATACATTTACTTAAGAATATTTTTAATTAAAATATTTGAATTTACAAACTATAATAACTATAATCCTTTAAATTATATATTTTTACGAGAATATATCTTGAATTATTATTATTTTTGATATTATGCTACTACTAACAATAATAATCATTTATTATTATTATTATGTTTAAAACAAAAACAGTGGGGGTGAGACAAATGAACTTAGTATAAGATACATTTTCTGAAAACAAGTATATTGTGCAAAATACAAATATTTTAAGGGGGAAAGTTATCTTGATTTAGGAATGTTTAGATGTTTTTATTGGAAAACAAGACAAAAATACTGATCAAGAAAAAAAATTGCAGTGTGCTGGAGGATTCAGAATAGGAGGGTTGTGTATTGGTATGTCACAGTTTTATCATGTATGTGGGACCCAACCGCATGCAGCATGCTGCAAGTACAGACACAGTCTGACGCTGGTCTTCATGCTGGAAGACACTGTAGTAAATACGGCTTATGCAAGACGGTCCGACAGTATGTCTCACAATGAGACGCTTGTGACAGGCTGGAAACAGTCAGTTCTGTTTCATCCTTTTATTTGTAGCCATCTAATGTGGAAAAAATGTAACTTTTTGCCTTTTTCCCCTAACTCAGGGGTAGGCAAGTTCGGTCAAGACATTGATTAGCTTGTTCAGGTGTGTTTGATTAGGGTTTGAGCTGAACTCTGCAGGACTGCGGCTCTCTAGGACCGAACTTGCCTACCCCTGACCTAACTCCAAGAAAGGCCATGATTTTTCACACAAAATTACTTTCAAAGAAGGTAACACTTTCTTTTTAAGCAAACTTTCCCCAGTTCCCACAGAGCAGAGTTTTCCCCTCTCTGTAGTTACTAAGGCAGGAGCGTGTGGGAGGCGGTTATGTCATGCTCCTCTTGGAGAGTTACCATGCTGCTGGTGTTGTTGGGTAACTGCGACACAGCCCTGAGCTTCAGTCAACTTCACTGAGAAGAAAAGCAGAACTTCAAATTCATCTGTTACATCTGATGATCAGGGCCACGAGTGAAAACATACCGCAGAACCAGCCCTGACATCAGGTCTGCCTGGTTCACCCTGTTTAACATTTTTAAAAATGTGACTTAAGAAAGCACCGGTTGTAAAATATATGATGGTAATGCAATTTTTAGTTTTTAAGGTTTTAAGGTTACATTAAACGACATGAATGTACTGTATGTGTAAAAACGCAAAACAATGCAGATATGTGTCAGAGAAAGAGAGAAATAAAAGTGAAAGCGTTACACTGTGATTCATCAAGAGATTGTCAAACATGGTAGATAATGGCCATCATGTCATGGTCACAATGTGAATGTGGAAAGTGGACGCAGTGTTGAAACATTTACTTCTCCTTTTGATTCCTGTCCTGAACTGAGCGTGTCCCGGGTCACTGCCGTTTCCCCCTCCATCACCCACAGGACAAACCAGACTATATATTATACAACATGGCCACAAATTGTATCCCATTACTTTTTTTCAAACCATTAAAGGCAGAAATGTTACTTTGTGACGGTAATTATTCGATATCTGTTATTTAATCCTGAATTAACATGAATAGTAGCATTTTAAACATGTCCCGTCTTAGAGTGAACATTTCCTGTCCCACCTTAAGAGGTCTTTAACCAGCAATTCTAATAATAAAACAACGTCATAAATTTTAAATTTCATTCAACTTGTTGTTTTTGTATTATTAATAATATTCATGGCAATATTTTGTTAAAAAAAATCGGAGAACCGATCTTGAATTAATTTTATTATCATTATTATTACTAATATTATTATTATTATTATGCTTAAAACAAGACAAACATTTTGCTATTGGGGTAAGACAAGTTCAACAAGATAAATTCTCAAAAAAACAAGTATATTATGCAAAATGCAAATATTTTATTCAAAAACATAAATAAATAAAAGAAGCTTGTTTTTGGTGATGTTTAGATGTTTTATTGGTAAACAAAACTAAAATATTGATCAAGAAAAATTTATTTTTGTCCCAGTGAGAAATCGATGTTGAAAAGACATAAAAATTTACATAAAAAAACAGGTCGAATATGCAAATCAAACTGACGTCAGAAACTTGACTTGACATTGATTTGATGTAAATTGAACACCAATTTACAACATATTGGCCTACATATACATTAAACCAATTTCAGTGTGGGATTAACTTCCTATTTTCACCTAATTACCCTTGGAAGAAATTGCTGTCCAAATGGAATTTAAAATGATGTTACAGCATCTTGATCAAGTCTTGACTAATATTTGATGTCAAATTGATATCAAGTTGCCCGCTGGGGTATTCAGAATGGGAGAGTTGTGTATTAAAAGAATAGTACATTGTTTTTGTGATTGTATTATTATTATTATTAAACCAAGACAAAAACAATTCGCTAATGGGGTAAGACAAATAAAGTTAGTATATGGTAATAATGTTATGTATATCTCAGAGTAGCAGCTTGAGTCACATGTCCCAGACAGGGTGAAAACCTCTCTTAGTGAATTTTTTTAAATTATCTATTTCACATAGCACTTAATCTCAGACAAAGAACAGAAAAATATGAACTGATGAAAACCTTGACCTTGAATAATAAAATCCTAAATTCAAATGATTTCTTCTTAAAAGCGTTTGTCATGCCACATTAATTTCAAACAGCGGACATGGTGCTATCAAAGATCAGTGAGGACGACAAGCTCATCAGTCTGTACATTAAACCAATTTCTCTTTGATTAAACCAATTTCTCTTTGAAATGAGAGAGATTCACGCACGCAGGTTATATAAGCAGCGCCTCTATGGCTTCTAGATCTGACAGTGAGGCCTTTATTTATAGATAACAGGGCAGTAGGGTAAATCAGAGGTCATTAACAGATCTTTAGTCAGGCTCCAGACACAAAGTGCAGTTTGGGGTTTTTACTTGGATCTCTTTTTAAACCTAATAGAGATATATTTAAAATCAAGTTTATTTTCTGGGCACAAAGTTGTCTCCCATAAGGCCGTTTATTTACAGAAGGTTATAAATATTTCCTCATTCTGTTGAGAAAATCTAAATAGTCTACAAGAGCAGTTTTAGAGAAGTTAAAGAGACAATTTCTCTTTGAAATGAGAGAGATTCACGCACGCAGGTTATATAAGCAGCGCCTCTATGGCTTCTAGATCTGACAGTGAGGCCTTTATTTATAGATAACAGGGCAGTAGGGTAAATCAGAGGTCATTAACAGATCTTTAGTCAGGCTCCAGACACAAAGTGCAGTTTGGGGTTTTTACTTGGATCTCTTTTTAAACCTAATAGAGATATATTTAAAATCAAGTTTATTTTCTGGGCACAAAGTTGTCTCCCATAAGGCCGTTTATTTACAGAAGGTTATAAATATTTCTTCATTCTGTCGAGAAAATCTAAATAGTCCCCAAGAGCAGTTTTAGAGACGTTAAAGAGAGAAAGGGGGGGAAAAAACAGAACTACATTCGTTTTCCTGAATTTTTTCTCAGCTGACATGAAAAGCACCTTCAGCATGAGACTGAAGTCATGAGTTCAGCCAGTAGTAGAGCTGTAATGGGCAGCTGGCAACAAAAACCATGTAGCCTACTCAAGTAAAACAGTCATCATACTGATGCATTTGGCCAGAAAAAGCAAGACTAGATTACCCAATAGTATTTTCATATGTGACCCTGGAGCACAAAACCAGTCTTAAGTCGCTGGGGTATATTTGTAGCAATAGCCAAAAATACATTGTATGGGTCAAAATTATTGATTTTTCTTTTATGCCAAAAATCATTAGGATATTAAGTAAAGATCATGTTCCATGAAGATATTTTGTAAATTTCCTACTGTAAATATAATAAAACTTAATTTTTGATTAGTAATATGCATTGCCAAGAACTTCATTTGGACAACTTTAAAGGCGATTTTCTCAATATTTTGAATTTTTTGCACCCTCAGATTCCAGATTTTCAAATAGTTGTATCTCGGCCAAATATTGTCCTATCTTAACAAACCATACATCAATGGAAAGCTCGTTTATTCAGCTTTCAGATCATGTATAAATCTCAATTCCGAAAAATTGACCCTTATGACTGGTTTTGTGGTCCAGGGTCACATATGAGTGAGACAATCATTTCATTTCAGTAATGAGTATACAAGTATTCAAATACTGATGATTTGTGTTCATGAATATGCACATTACAACTTCAATTTAGGGCTCCTTGATGGAATATTCCAAGTTAAATACGTTTACTGAATTGACAGCTATTATAAAAAAAATTTTGATGACCACGATTAATTTAGACTCTTCTTTAAAAAAAAAAAAATCTGGGTTGCATTGAGACACTTACAGTGGAAATGAAAGGGGCCAACTTGTAAGTGTAAAAATAAACACAGTTTCTATAGTATAAACACAAGACATAAGCAATATGATAACATGATTTTAGTGTGAAACAATCACTTACTAAACTTGTGAAATGCAATTTCACAACTGTAATGACACAAACAAAGGACTTAAAAGCTTTAAAACTCAAACAATACACATAAGAATTTGAAGAATACATTGCAAGTTCAACCTAACCTTGATTTTTGCTTCTCGTAACCTTGAGAATGAGGGAGTCCAAATAATTGTTTGCGGTAATCAAGAAATGCTGGGGAAAAAAAAAAATATTTAAATGCCATGCAACTACGAATTCAGATTCACAAATATCGAATGCTGTCAAAAACAACAAACTGACAAGATTGAGACTTTATTGGATGTATGTGGAGTTTATAACACTAAGATAAAGGGCAGTTTACACATACAATTACAAACAAACATGTGATTTGTATGAGCAACATGATTACCTGTACAATATTTCATACATGGTTGGTTTGTGTATTCTCAGTGCATAGGCATTACACACAGAGCAACTGTTGCACAGCACGATAGTATCTGAACAGGCTGAAACGGAGTAAGGCGGTTTTCTTAAAATATACGGCATTTACATTACATGAACGTAAAAACCCTCTGGGGAGAAGAATGATTTCTAATGGAGCATGGCTGAAGTCCAAAGGGCCCCCTGCTGCAAGTCTAGCTAGACGATTTAGTGCACAGTACCACCCCATCTATCCGCTTGCTTGACATGATGTCCTACGACAGTTTTTAAAGCGACTTTTTTTTTTTTTTTAACTATAAACGAGAGGCACTTTGTGGCAATCACAGGCATCATAACATATTGCACAAATCAGCTAAGAAAGTGTGATGTGAAACATATACACTGGCACCTTTGATGACATTTTGTTTTTCATTAAAGCTGAAAATAATTTTTTCATGCTGCCTGTGAGCTCCACACACCCGTGCCACGTACAAGATGTCTGAGGGTCTGCGTATAAAGGTACTGTGGCTAAATTGTCAAAATGTCAAGGGATGTGTCTCATGTCGCAGAGACGATCTGAGGAATAAAAGAAAAGTTCACCTAAAAATGAACATTCATCATTTACTCACCCTTGTGCGCTAAAAAAAATCTTGTGAAACCATTTTAACTCTAGCAAAACAACATGCAACACAATGAAGTAAATTTGAAATTAAGCATAAAGACTGAAATAGTATTTTCTTGCCAAATATTCTCAGATAATTTAAAATCATTTTTACAGAGTCGTTCCAAACCTGTATGACAAACGTTCTTCTATTTCTGTTGTCCATGAATAGGGGAACCTAACTGACTATCATTGTGTGGACAAAAACAGCTGAAACATTCTCCAAAATATCTTCTTTTCTGATCATACAGGTTTAGAAAGACACGAGGGTGAGTAAATGATCACAGAATACTTGATTTGAATTCTTTACATTTAAGTTCATCATGTGACATTTCGGTAGAGTCAATACCTGCAGAGGGTCTTGTGAATGAATGTGAATGAACACTTTTTTTTTTTCTATTTTGGGTTTTCTTTTACAACAAAAAAAATCAGTCAATAAAAACACATTTGATTCTATTGGGATGCACAGAGACAATATTAATGTCTTTTCATTTCACCTCTATTCTACTACTATTGATTGCTGTAAAGCATTTCCAGAAAAAAAACAAAAAAAACCTGACAAAATAAAAGAACAAAAATAAACACTGTGGACCGCTGACTGAAACCCTGCAAAGACCTGTAACAGTGCAAATGTCTAGTACAATATGTTGCTCTATTATAGTAGCTTTAAATAAGTCAGTGCTTGGGCAGAATGGTAGGTATCAAAGCAGTAGAAGAGTAAGCATTGTCAACTTCAAGTAAGGCAAAGAATACCTCCCGTGGGCCCCGCCTCCTCCTCTGAACACAAAAACAATAAAACAAAAACTAATAAGCTTAATTTTGGCAGGTTTTCAGTGATGTGATAAAATGTAAACAAAATGAGAATCCTTGATAGGCTTTTGCTTTTATTCCTGGATTGGTTAGTGTACAATCTCATAAAGGAAGGCCCAGTCTCCTCCATGTCAGGGAAATGTATTCTTTCTCTAAAGGAAGGCGAGATGTACGGTGTGTGCAGTGGGCTGGTGAGAAGAGTGAAGCCTGAACGTTAACAGTACGAGAAAGGCAGCTTACTCACTACCCTTAGTGAAGATTCTTGCCCAAGAGACTGAGAAAGTTTTATTTTTTTTTTATTTTTTGGTCTGGCCACAGCCAGATGTTAAAAAAAGATTTGGCATGCTTAAAAGAAAATTATACATTTAAATATTCTCATATATAGGGCTTTAATATTTCTGAAGCAAGCACAAGACTGTGTAAAATCTGTGTAGCTGCACTATGCTCATTCCAAAGGGAACGAGGCCTGTTCAAGAATAAGAAAAAAAAATGAACTCTAGCTAGTGAGGGACATCAAATTGTTGGAAACTAATTGATTATGCACATCAAAGTGCGACTAACAGTTACGACACGCACTGCAGTGCGTTTGAATGCTTGCACCATGAGGTTCTTTGCTCCAAAATGACTGCACTATACATTGAGAGCTTACAGTTTAGCAAGCACCATTGCTGGATAAATGATCCAGATTTCATTAGATCATGCACGATAAGGCTACAAACATGTTATAGGGAGCCAAAGATCTGATGTCTGACACAGCCAGGAATAAAGAAAAACAATGTAAATGCTGTTGAAATCTAATCAAAACTTGCATCCAAGGTTGATACATTCAGAAAAGGGCTTCTCCATGTTGACAAGCATTACACGAGATGCTGTACACCATCAAACCCGATCTGACCTGTGCTCGCTGTAGTGAACCACAGAGCCTTCAAGCTAGATTGATCCGTATCCCAGAACATACTGAAGAATTTTACGACTGATGCTACCTTGAGCTCAAACCATGACCTTTAAAGAAGTGAAACAGAAAACAAATCATCCTGTGAAAGCTGATTTAAACAAGTGCCAATTTTGAAAGGGAAACTTATGAATTATATAAATGAAGTGTCACTGAATGACTGTTTATATATTAAAGTCCCATCTGCAGAAGAAAGAGTGATGCAAGATCTTCTTCCCAAATACAATCAAATTGTAAATGACTTTATAAACTTTTTTTTTTTTAGAAAAACATTGTATACTATTTATTTGGAACATGGAAAATGATTCCAATAACATGCACACCTTCGATCAACATTATTGCAACACTGGTTTCCCTGTTGTGTTGTGTATATTTGCATTAAAAAATAATAATAATAATACATGGTGGAGCTATATGTTGTGTTTTCTGCCGAGGTGTAATGTAGTTTAGTAGAATCATTACCACCTCCGTTCTAGTAGGGGTAATGATGAAAGCAGACTGAAAAATGGCTAGCTACGCACAACAGAGCCCGACTGACACGTGGCGGCCTTCCAGCAGCATGAGAAGCATTTCACAGTAGGTAGGACAGACTAGAGAAGGACAGACATGGGGGCATGAATGCTGATTAAAGCACTGGCCTAGGTTTCAACAGGTTGATGGAGCAGCGAATTACGATCTCCACTGAATTTCTCCCATAAACGATCTCCCATCCTGACTGGGTTTCCTTTCTTGTGTTACGGCATGAACATGTATTTACATAATAACCTTGAAGTTTGGAGAGAAGTATCTGTTGGCTTTATCCTTATTGGCTTTATCCAAGTTGTTCTTGGTTAAAGTCAGGATTAGATAATCCTTATCATTCTCTCCATGTTCTGTGGTTTGGTTCCCATCCAGTTCCTTCACTAAACCTCCATTTTCAACCTTCTCTGAGCTCTCCTCTGGTCCAGGGATGAAGAACTCCACTGAATTTCTCCCATAAACGATCTCCCATCCTGACTGGGTTTCCTTTCTTGTGTTACGGCATGAACATGTATTTACATAATAGCTACTGACGCTGTTTTCCACGGAACATCAGTGTTGATACTTCATGGAGCGGGGTGAATGAACAAAAGAAAAATTGGTCAGCATTTTTGTCCCTACAACTGGTGGCATATGTGTGACGCGTGTCCTAATTCTGCTTGGGGAAAAAAGAAAAGAAAAAAAAACGGGGTGGAAAAAAGTACTTGCTTTCAGTTCATATTCAAGTTTTCTCCTTTATACAACTCTATTACACTCCGTTTTCAACCTTCTCCAAGCTTTCCTCTGGTCCAGGGATGAAGAAGGTGTTCACCCAGAAGTGAAACATCTTATCCTGGTTAACAAAAACAAAATAAATAAAAGCTAAGAATGAGGAGTGTAATATGAAAGAAAAACATCATGGTTTGGTTCATTTTCCCGACCGACAACCGCTGCTCGTTATCCAAACATTAACCGTTAACTGATAAGATTATAATAATAAATTAGCATTAAATAAAAACACAATGGCAAGTGTGTGACCCATTAAAAATAAAAAACATTTTACTGTTCATTTTCAGGGTCCGAGTCTGTTGTGTCCGAATACCGGTAGTGGTCCGGTTCATTATCGCTAACATCCGGGGTTACAGATGTAGAAGTGCTGGCCTCTGAGTTGGATGGTTCCTCCACTGTTTTTGTGAAGATAATAAATTAGCATTAAATAAAAACACAATGGCAAGTGTGTGACCCATTAAAAATAAAAAACATTTTTCAGGGGTTTACTTTAACGTGCACACAGCAGCATACAGAACAGAGCAACAACAGAACCTGGATTCACACATCGTCAAATTATCACGCACCTGCAGCACTTCTGAGAACAGAGAAAAACAGAATAAAACAACACGGCTAAATAAAAAGATAAAATAAATAGGCCTACACTAAATATTTTTCACTTAAATAATTAAATTATGACGGCAAAATGAAAACACACCGAATCCTTCTATGCACCTTAAAGAACCAGCAGTCTTTTTTTTCCATCAGACATAAAAATAAACATCAGGCCTACATCAGTGCACAATGTGTCTAGTTTTTTTTTGTTTTTTTAAAGTAACATGTCGACGTGCTGTGTCTGGAGTAGAGCTCTGCACTCTGTGTAAAGGGAGCACATCACACAAGATCAGATATTTGTCAGAGAGCTCAGGATCTGTTGAGCAGCAAATTCTCCAGCATGGTCTGTCAGTCATCTCTCCTTACTCTCGACCCGTGATCAGTCAAACTTGTGTTGGATGCAGGTAGGGCTGAGCGATTTCCCCGATTTTATCGATTAATTCGAATTTATTGTTTTGCCATGATTTTATTTTTTAGACATCGAGGAATCGCAATTTTGAATAGAAATATTACCAAATGTTAGAATTAAGACACTTTGACAATATGCCGGTGACAACAGTAAAGAGAAATTAACAATCTAACCGCATGTCGGCGCACGTGATTAACCGCTCGCGTGTGACGCGCTCTGCAATTCACAATAAATAATAATGTATTCGTTCTAATAAATTTATATTGTAATATACTAATTCTAATATATTAAAATATTTACATTGCTGGTAGGTCATCATTGCACCATAAATATAGCGTTAAGTGCCATTCACACAGAATGTGCTTTTGTGTTGACAAAGATGCGATGCAGGAAGTGGAATAGGTAAAACATGCAATAAGATGGGAGTGAACTTCTTTTAACTTGAGCGCCGTGTTTTTAGAATGGCGTTTCATGCATGAGACACTGCAAGAGACGCGAGCGCAACAGTCAAACACATCCATGTTTACATAGAAAAAACAATGGAAAAGCAGCACAATCGAATAAAAAAACCTGTAAAGAACTACTACTGTATGTCTGATATTTCATGTTTGCATCATGGTGACAGGCTGAAAGCTGCTGTTGTTTTTTTAAGAACATTTATAGTTAATAAAAGTCTACTGGTGTTATACCTTCAGTCATTTTGAATTTGAATTACCTTGACTTTTGAGATTTTCTAAAATAATTTTCCACGTATTATTTCTGAACACATAATATGCATAAGACAAGTTTGTACAATATGTAGTTGTAGTTTTTGCATCTTTTCTGCAAAGATATTTAAGTGATTTGTAGAACTTCATGTGTGCTGCACTTGGAATAGAATTTTCTTTAACTAAAGGGTTAATAAAGAAAACGTAACTTGAATCATGTTGTAGTTACATTTTTAAGTTGACTAGTTAAAAATTGTTGCAAAAAAAAAGCGAGAATCGTTCAAACATTCTGGAAAAATCGAGATTTACATTTTTTGCTTAATCGCCCAGCCCTAGATACAGTGTTGAAAAGTCTGCGTTTTTTCCACGGAACTGGGCTACTTTTAACTGCCCTGGGCTGATTTTTCCCCATGGGTTAACAAATATGTAGGATACTTTTCTTTCACCGTGCAGCAAAATAAAAAAAAAAAAAACACTTATATTTTTAAAAATGCCTTTTAAACCAATCAGTCAAAATTTTTACTTTCGGATAAACTGTCAATATGAGCATCCCTAAAGGCTCCATTTACAACATAAGTTTTTATTTGTATATCACATTCACAATACACATTACTTCAAAACAGCTATTCAGAAATTCATAATGTTAATGTTTATAATAGTAATTATACAATGATTTGTATTAGTTATCTATTTTAGTTTTAGTTACAGTTGTAGCAATGTTGTCATTTTATTCATTTTTTATTATGTCTATATAGGTTTTTTTTATTAAGTTTTAGTTTTATTTAATTTATTGTATTTATAGAGTTTTAGCTTTTAGTTTTAATTACTTTTTCTTATTTGTAAGTCGCTTTGGATAAAAGCGTCTGCTAAATTACTAAAGTAAAAAGTAAAGTAAGTAAGTAATAAATAGCCTTACAGTCCACACTGAGCAGTTTAGAGTTGAGCAATAGGACAGTTTACAATGATATAAACAATTAGTCCATTGAGATTAGCCTTTTAGTATCTGTTCTGGCGCCAGATTTAAAGACATAATTATTAATCTCAGCTACAGCTGTTGGTTTACACCCAACCCTTTCATTAAAGTATTTAAGTCGATATATAATTGGAAAAATATATATATACACATGAATATATAAAAATGACTAAATGGTTATGTAACATTAAGCTCAATGTCCAGAAAAAAATAACTACATAATGATATACCATTACTGTGATATATAATTACTCATCCTATGATAAGATTTTTGTCATACCGCCCAACCCTGTTAGAAGCCATTTTAGCGCTGATGCCAGACTTACTCATTTGTTATGAATAATCTTATCTTTTGCTTCAATCAAGTTCAAAATAAAAGTTATTATAATAAATTGAGATTAAGTACCTAATTTGTATTCATTCATTTTCATTTCACTCCATTTGTAGCATTTAGAGCACATTATCAAAAGAATTTATATTTTTTATAAACCATAATATGCACCATTATATTCCATATACTAAAACAACATTTGGGTTGAATTTCAAGCATAAGCACTATATTGTGATCTATACAGATACCATGATATAAATTCATATTAATATATATATACCATATATATTTTATAAGATTTAGGACATACCACCCAACAAAATTTCATGCCTAAAAAAACTGCATGAAGTACTGTAGTAAAAACTGATCTTAATCCTCACTCTTAACTTACATTAGAACATTACATTTACTAGGGCTGTGTATCACCAGCAAAGTCACGATACTATACGTATCACAATACAGAGGCCACGATACAATATGCATCACGATACAGGACTGCACTGAATTTCACCTCAGCAGAATTTAGTAAAACAGCTGTTTATTAAACACTGCTTACTATAGTGCCATTTCTAACTATTGGCAGAGCAGGCAGTTGACCTCTGCATTATGAAGGGCCTCCATAACTGTACCACAGTACAATATAGGTAATGGCATATGTTTCATATTTACATGGGCACTCCCCATCAGGTACAATATTCTGATTGTTTGCATCTTGTTTTTAAGCCCATAAATAATAATGCACTCGTTCTAATAAATTTATATTGTAATATACTCATTCTAATATATAAAAAAATCATATTTACATTGCTGGTAGGTTATAATTGCACAAATTAACACATTCTCTACGTTTAAAAAATAAAAATTAGAAGCGTTCTAAACTAATGCGCTGTCTTCTGTATCAAACTCACACACACACTCAGTCACACACACAGATCACATTGCGGCCGCACTCAGACATTCAGGAACAAACTTTTTAGCGCTGCCCTAACCAGTGTTTTCAGAAAGCAAGCGCATTTATCCACAGTGGAGAGAGAGCGCGTGCACATAGTTGCCAGGTTGACAAAGATAAGTAGCACACTTAGCAGATATTTCCGTTTTGCGCAAGTGTGAAGCTCTGTTTTGGGGATTACGTCTCTTTATATCAGGCAACCCAGTTGTGTTCCTCTGTCCGGATTAATCCTTGTAGACTATATATTATGCTCTATTCTTTATTTTTTAGAAACCTCGCACTTTTCTACTCAATTTTAAACGGCGTTCTTTTATTCAAATTAAGCGCGGTCCACTGCTGCACACGTGCCACAATATTGATACAGGGCCAGCTGTATAGATACTCATATCGTCAAATCTCTGTGACGATACATCGTCATATCGATCACAGCACTAACATTTACTACTAGATGCAGCAATAATGATCTGTAAAAGCGCTATGGGCTGTTTGGGAACTGACACGTACCTTTTTCATCATCTTGTTCTGCTTGTGGAAGAACTCCACCTTGATGTCTCCACACACAGGCAGTGGCTGTGGAAAATCAAAGTACATGTACTTCTCCTCTCGCCTTGTGTGCGCTGGGTTAGACGTGTGGATTTTCACCTTCAGCTGGTACACCACAAACTGAGGATCTGCAAAATAAAACAATGTGTAATTGCTCTACCAGCTTTGTGCAACAGAAACAAAATGTGAGCTTATGCATATCTGTTAACATAAAACAGAAGAAAAGCATAGAGGAAAACAACAGGACAGAAACAGCAGAAATATTGATACAGAAAAGACAAAATAACAGTGGCACGCTAAGGGCCCTATTCTGAGAACAGCTGACCCTGGACCACACTTCCCATCTCCCTCAAATGAGGCTTTACAAACGACCACCCAAAAGTGGCGTTAGGGGCATTTACTTGTACATGGCAAACACATTTTACAGAGCAACACTGGCTAGGCTAACAGAACTGAAAATGAGAAACATTTTAGAAAAAAGCTGATGTTACCCCAATGCCAATTGGTTTTTCTGAACCCATGTGGAATCTGCTCACTCTTGCTTTTTACAGCAGAATCCCCTTGGAGAAAAAGAAGGAGATTAAAGACTGTCCAGTGGCCTGGCCAGAGCAAGAGCAAGAGAGGGCACTGAGGGGAAGAAACGTTTAAACAGAGCTAAAACACAACACATACTCATGCAACACACAGCTTTTACAGAGCTGGACTGGGCTGGACTAAAATATTAATGGCCATTTAAGACTCTATGGAGGAAACCATAAGTGCAACACCACCGGGAAGCCCTTTAGTTGTGAGGTACACTCTAAAAAAAAATCACACATAAAACACGTTACAGACATACAAGTACAAAAATAAAATATAATGGGGGATAAAGTTCAGATTTCACACAGCAGGTTGTCTAAAGCATTATGAACAATCCAGTCCAGGAGCCGTGTAGAGCAGGCTTGGTCAGTGTCACCAAGAATGTGTTCAGAATAGGGCCCGGAGGAGGTACAGTCAGAGACAGAGAGACATGGATGTTAGGGATGCACCGAAATGAAAATTCTTGGCCGAAGCCGAAAAAAAATGAAACACTGGGCTGAAAGCCGAATACGTTTTTTTTAGTTTTTTTTCCCCATGTATTTTGCCCATTTTTTTCACCACTGCATAAATTAAATAGCCAAAATTTGCTTTTTACTATTTTGTCTTGCTTTTCACAGAAAAAATCAATTACAAAACAATCATTTAAAAATATTTAACACTTAACATTTTTTAACATTCTAGCAGACACTATACCAACAAAGCACAATTTAACTTAAAATGAATAAGTTAGTAAAATAATATTTTTTGTCCATCAGACCCTCTTCTTGAAAAAGGCGTGTATTTTTTAAATGAATGCAGCCTTGCTGAGCAGAAGAAACTTTTTAAAACATTAGAAAATATTACAGATCCCAATTTGAACACAATGTGTGAATGTTATAATAAATGACAGAGCTGTTGTAATGATTATTATCATTATTATTGTCTTACTTTTTATTTTATTTTACAGCACAACAGTAAAATTACACTACTAACATTTATGAATGTTGATGGAGTTCTTGCTTTTTCTCAACTTTTATTTTGGCTGAAACACGCAGGAAGACCTCAGTGCTTCTTTTTGTGCACGAGTCTCATTACGAATATGTTGCACGTATTGCATTGTCACATGCCTTGTAAAAATTCATAAATGTGACTGAGCAACTGACGAGTAACACTGGTTCAGCGCAGATTTTCCTTGCGCTTTGGACTTTGAACCCTGGTTAACAAGCAGATCCGCCGCGAGTTCGTGCAGCGCTGTCAGAATACATGCAATTCGAGTGTGAAAACATAACGTTCTGCAGTTTATTTACTAATTGTTTAAGGCCATTTCACAATTTCAATCATCATACAGTAACCAGCAACAATCATCCCTTCCTCTTCTCATCGAAGACATGCGCTGCAGTACTAAACAGTCTCTCGCTGTCGGTGCTTGTAATGATTTTTGCATCTTTCTCAGACAGTTTTAAATGCTTCCACACTGCTGTGCTGACATGTTTGTTGCATTATAAAGAGTGTGCGCCTCTCACTCTGCTCTGGTTGCTATTTGATCGCGTCATGTCATTGTTTGGTACAATTTATTTGGTCTTTTCGCTTATTTGGTTGCCGAACATTCGGTGCATCCCTAATGGATGCTACAGTGCCACTGGACAAACTCGCACTCCAGGTAAAGACTCAGCCTGGAAAATCTTTACACATTCCTGACACTTTTCTTTAAAGATGTCAAAGTTATGTGGCTAAAGCACATATAACACTCCTTGGTAGTACATTAGGTCTATCTGGATAAAGGTTAAATGTCTAGGTGCATAGAAAAAGGCAGAGGTTTGAATTTGAAGGGAAGAATTTACAGCAATTGAAGCAAATAGGAAAGCCACGAGCAGCCGTGAACGGGGGGTATGGTGAGACTTGATTTCCAGTTACAGAGACTCTGTGTACACCTGGTATTAATGTCTGATCTGACCTCAAGTGGATGTCACTGTAATAAACGTATACATGGAGGGCAAAATCTTTTTCAATTAAACCACAATGAATGGTAAGGCCATTTTACACAGGATGTTAAATTAAAATAAATGTAAGTTTTTTTCTTTACATGTTACAAGATATGTTTCAAATATATGCTGGTCTTTTGAAGCAATTCCTATTCATAAAAGGATCCTGAAAAAAAAAAAATAATAATATAAATAAGCCGCACAACAGTCTTTAACATTGATAATGAGAAATGTTTCCTGAGCTCCAAAGAGTTCTTAGAATGTTTTCTGAAGGACCATGTGACACTAAAGCACACTTCATAATACAGTTTTAAAACAGCTACAGAAATGTATGATGTTAATGTTAGTAATCCCTTAATGTAGTGCTGGGCGGTATACTGGTTCATACCGAATACCGGTGTTTATTTTTGTTATGATATGAATTTTTAAAATACCGCAAAAAGAAAGGCATGTCGCTTAAACAATGTTCGGAACGCGACACTGTTTGAAAGGGGTCCCTTTTCACTGTTGCACTGTAGTGAGGGAACAGCTGTGTTACTAAGCGTGAAAGTTCCGAAACTGAAGCTGTAGAACTAATAGAACGTGATGACACAGAAGAACTCATCCACAATATCCACACTGACCGCCACAAATATCCACCGCCCCCTGCCATCAGCTCCCGCGTCTCACACACACGAGTGTGACTTTAACACTAGATTTAGCAACTTTCAGACCCTTTTAGCGGCTTTTTTCCATAGAATATTCATACTGACAAACCTAGCGACTTTTTTGGATAAACCTTAGCTATGGTTCAGTTGGAAGATTTCGCCAGTGCTGTCCCGCGAACGCGAGGTCTGACTTTCCCGGAGAAGTGTCACCTCTCTCGGCGTCTGTTCTGTGCAGTGAGCGGCAGAGAAGCAGCGCATTCAGTTGGCCGCACCACAGCCGACTCGTCAATAAATGAGTACAAAACAGCGTTTCCTAGCACCTGTCGCTTACTGATTGTTTGGAATTATAAATATGAGCGT
>NW_015558607.1:70426-84531 GCF_001515605.1 Sinocyclocheilus anshuiensis | reverse complement strand
ACTGTTGCACTGTAGTGAGGGAACAGCTGTGTTACTAAGCGTGAAAGTTCCGAAACTGAAGCTGTAGAACTAATAGAACGTGATGACACAGAAGAACTCATCCACAATATCCACATTGACCGCCACAAATATCCACTGTCCCCTGTCATCAGCTCCCGCGTCACACACACGAGCGCGACTTTAGCACTAGATTTAGCAACTTTCAGACCCTTTTAGCGGCTTTTTTCCATAGAATATTCATATGACAAACCTAGCGACTTTTTTTGGATAAACCTTAGCTATGGTTCAGTTGGTCTGACTTTCCCGGAGAAGTGTCACCTCTCTCGGGGTCTGTTCCGTGCAGTGAGCGGCAGAGAAGCAACGCATTCAGTTTACTGCACCGCAGCTGACTCGTCAATAAATGAGTACAAAACAGCATTTCCAAGCACCTGTCGCTTACTGATTGTTTGGAATTATAAATATGAGCATAGTTCATCTGTTAATATCACATGCACTTTTTTGTTTGTTGTTTTTTTTAGTTTGTTACTCAGACGCAGGCAGTGCGCTGCATGAGACAAAGTAATATAGCCAAAACAACTGCATAGCCGCTCTTTAGTGTAGATGCATGTTGATTTTATCAGACGATGCCGCGATTATAAATGAGAGTGACTCCTGGTTAACATTAAAAGGGGTAGTGTTTAGTCACTATTTAGTTTGGTATTTTTTGACAATATTCACTCATCATGACAGTAAAATAGGCCATTCTAAGTCAATATACTGCAGTATTTCCTCTCTCAATCAGTAGAAAATATGTTTAACACCCGGTCATGCATGGAAAAAAAAAATACCGTCTTGTACCGTGAAACCGGTATAATTTCGAAAAATACCGTGATATAAATTTTTGGTCATACCGCCCAGCACTACCTTAATGCCTAATTGTCCACATTTAGCAGTTTAGAGCTGGGCAACAGAATAGAGATTGATTGAATTAGGTGTATGTGCACTGCTTGCGTGCCGCCAACAAACTGCCTGTGATTTACCATGTGCATCTCATCGAAACAGACCCAGTTCCTTTGTGACTGGCACATCCTATGTGAAACTGCCAGCAGTTAGAAATGCATGTGCTCACGTCGCATTTGTATTGTAAACACTAATGCTTTCAAGGGCTTCCAACTCACCTATCCACCATGCACCAAGTTAAAACGAGAGTCTTAAACTTTGCCGGTTACATGTAATTTTAAAAGAAAATAATCACAAAAGTTTGAAAAGTCCATACTTGTCACAGAAGACACATGCGAGATGCAAGTAATACCAGGTGTAAACACCAGTATGTCTCACCTGAGCACTTAAGATCAAATAGCCCGTAACGGATGACAATACAAAGTATAAACAACACTGCTAGAAAGGAAAAAAAGAAAAAAGAAAAGAAAGAGCTCACTTACTGCAAGTACCTCCACTGAACATAGGCACTGTCTCAAACACCATCTTGTGAAAGAGCAAGGCCACAGGTTTGTACTCCAGCTTATTCTTCAGAAGGTAGCTATAGTAGTACACATATCGCCTCTGACTGGGAATAGTCACTCCCTGTGATACAGCAAACCTGTAGTGTTAATGCAAACATCTCCTCCGTGGCCTCAACACAACACAACACATTTGCATCATACTTCCGTAAAAGGGTGCAGCAGTTGGGTTCCAGAAGTAAAAATCCCACCCATTTTCTCCAAAGGGGAACTGATTTTTAACAATTATTTACAAACCTTTAAAGACTTATAAACCTTTAAAAGTAATCTACAAGGTTGTAAATTTATGGTATATGCTTTTGTTGATGCGATCAGCCCACATTATTCAAAAAAAAAATGTATGTAATAATTTAACAGAATACCTGGTAAAAAAAAAAAAAAAAAAAAAACCCAAACAAACTACATGACACTGCAAAGAAATCTCAACCAATCAGAGAATCGAAACAAGCAAACCATGCCCAAGGGCTGCACAGCACCCACCCACAAATAAACCAATACATAATAGAGTCAGTCTCCCTAAGGTCTCAAACTGATTAAATATTTTTATATACAAATATTTTGCAATAAAAGTAAAATATTGTTTCTATAAATCAACTTCTTCTAAATCAATAATTTGATATTTCTCCATTGCTTTTAATTTGATATTTCTCCATTGCTTCTAATTTCATTAGGTCATTTGCAATGCTTCATAGGATTGTAGATCTTTCCCTTAATAAAGTACACAGTCTTGTACCTTTGCCTTTTTGACTTTTTTGCTTCAAATCTAAGTTTGTAAGGTTGTGATTCACCTCGTAGCTGGTTGGTTTAATTAATGGGATACAACTCTTTTTTTATGCCATTTTTTGATTCTCTACAAGAAAAATACTTCCAGAACAAAGGTCACTAAAAAAAGTGGATGGGCACTGTTGCACTCCACAGAAGAATACTCAGGGGGAAATGATGTAGGTCAGTAGATTTTTTTAGGTTCGAAACATTTCACTGTAACATTATTATTATGATAGTAATAACACATATACCCACATACATAATTATACATCAGCATGGACATTGCTTTCATTGACATGAAAATTTATCAAAACTTTTATCCTTTAATTTACATTTCTATACACAAACTTAAAATTCACAACTTGAGTTTTTTGGGAAAGGAAACAAAGCAAAAACATATATACGTCACCTTCTTGTCTCTGGTTCTAACTTCACCATAGAAGTCCAGAGCCTCTTGTGCTTTTTTGAATTTGCCTCGGTGTAACAAGTACGCACATATCATGACACCCGTACGTCCCTTTCCAGCTTTGCAGTGAATGGCAGCCACATGATTGTCATTTTCACTGAGCCACTTATCCAAATCTTCACAGAAAGGTTTAATAAGTTCTAACTGAGGAGGATTGTGATCCTCAAACGGATACTGTGCAACTGCAAGAGAAAAATAAAGAGTTCATTGAGACCTTCATTACCAAATTTCAAAACCATCTGTAAATGGCAGATTTATGCAATCCAAGCATCTTACCTCTGCAGTTAAATTTGGCAGTATCATAATGTCTTTCCGCACATCTAAACAATACAAAGAAACAGATAAGTACAGAACTTCAACGTAACATTCCCGCTTAAGAACTTTGCATCAATGCCAAAACTAACAGAACATTCACAGCTAAATAACAGACCTATGTGCAATGACAATGCCTTCCATTCACAATGATCAAGCAGCTTGTTTTCTTTAATGTTCAATTGAACATGATTGCAGCTTTTCTGCTTTTAACAGCAAACTGGAGGAAATGTTCTAGCAGTAAAAGCATTTGACAGAACTGAAGTTATTGAAACACACTTACAGATTATATATCTTGTAATGATCTTTATGCTTCAAATCCAAGAATCTGCAGAAAGAGCACAACAATTACTTTCCCAGACAATCACGGTTGATTTTGGTTAAAGGAAGAGTTCACACAAAAATGAAAATCCAAAGACTTTTGTTCATTTTCAAAACAAAGATATAAATCAAGAAACCAGAGAGATTTCTGTCACTCCATTGAAAATCCATCCCACCAAATTTTTGATGCTTCAAGAGGTTCATAAAGACGTTTTAACGTTATGCACCAGAATCGATAAATTCAATCCAAGTTTATATTCACATAGAAACATTGATCAATGCACATACATAAATCATATTGGTTACAGTAATCAACCGTACCTGCTTCACATGCGAGACCAACCCTTACTGTTCTTGCAGAAGATGAAATGTGCTTGCCTGACCCGTGAGAACAAACCTCATTGCTTCTTCCATTTACCATATTTGATGTGCTTTATCCATCTGCATTGATCAATGTTTATATATGAATAAAAATCTAAATTAAATCTTTTATTGCAAAATTAAAACTGTCATATTATAAAGTGATCACGTCTAAATTTTTATAAAACCACTTGATTCATATAGATTTTTTACAATAACATTCTGAACTTTTTGACATGCCAAAGTTTTGGTGGAATGGCAGAACAATAATCTCTCATCAGTCTCAAACTCCCACAGACCCAATAACAAGATCACAATCATGACAACACACCCCATTAGCATCAAATAACGCCAAATTAAAAGCAAACTTATTAGAAAAACGAACACTTGAACATACATCAGCATGATAAGAACTAGGGGTGGGCGATCTTCCCAAAATATCATATCACAATCTTGTCACACAAAATCACGATCTGAATTGCGATCTTCCCTATTTTGAGATGTACTATTGAGAATATCCAGAGTGGAACAAGCCTATGACTTACCTATTTGAACAATTTAAAATACAGTATTGCATTAAACAACAAAAATGGACATTAAAGCCGGAGTTAAACTTTAAGACGCTGCATCATTGTATGAATCAAATATACATTGATTCTTATTAAAGTTATAAAGTGATTAATTCAAGAGAGTGAGTGATTGTCTCTGTATTTTGTTGTTTAACATTAATGATACAGACAGCAGTAGGTTTATTAGGCTGCTGTCTCTTTAAGACCGAATGCACGTATCTAATATACTGACATGCATCCTATTTCTTTCCTAATTGTTTATGTTCACTTAAGACATAACTGACTGTCTTTATGTAAATACGCGCTAAGACAGACATTTTGACATAATATTGTGTATATTTGATCATTTATGCGCATACCTGAAACTCCACATATACTTTGCTTGTTTGTGTTAGCGCCGCCTCGGAGCGCTTGCACAGAACACACCTGGGGAACAGTCTCTTTCGCAGTTAATGCGCTTTTAATAACACTTTTTAAAATAAAGCATGTCCCACAGCAGACTGCATTTTATGACAGTCACATTGCATGATTGGACTGATTTGAACGTTAAGTTTAGGAGAGGCGAAAGCTTACCGCTTGAAATTATTGGAACAGCTTGTGGCACAAATCGAAACTGAAACTAAAATTTGATTCATCGCAGTACTACTGCTAGCTCATGTGGAGTTGTTTTTTTAAATACGTCACCACGCATGAAAGACACATGATAGAGACGCGGGATATAATTTGACCAGCCACAGTCATCTAATAGGCAGTCATTGCTGTAGTTTTAACATTATTATGAGGACATAAAAGATCACGGTTCTCTACGTTTCACTTGAAAAGTAGATCGTAGACGTCTACGAGATCGATCACTATATAAAATCGACAGATCGCCCACCCCTAATAAGAACTACCTAAAATGACGGAAACCATCTTTGGAAAAAATGTATACGAAGTGTTTTTTAATTAATTATTTAGTTTGTCTCGCATCCCATTGGATTACATGGAGAGGGTGGGGTTTATGACCTATACTGGGTCCAGCCACCTGGGGGCGATCTAAACATTTAGCGCTTTTTCACTTTTCAGCGCTTGTGCGGCACACTTGTTTTGTAACGACAAGAGGGTGTCTTTCTAGCATATGTTTGACAAGGGTGACTACAGGTTTTAAAAAATACATAAAAGGTAGCGTGGAA
Source organism: Sinocyclocheilus anshuiensis (assembly GCF_001515605.1). Taxonomy (NCBI): domain Eukaryota; kingdom Metazoa; phylum Chordata; class Actinopteri; order Cypriniformes; family Cyprinidae; genus Sinocyclocheilus; species Sinocyclocheilus anshuiensis. Next base: position 79,067 of record NW_015558607.1, on the reverse strand, counting down.
AGCCCTTATATGGAGCCGTTCATTTATAACACATCAATTTCATTAATATTAGAACTAGGTTAATAAATTCATGTGCGTACTAGGGCTGCAATAAATTATTATTTTGATAATCAATTAAAATGATTCTTAGAATGATTTACTAATCGTCGATTATTTCAATTAACATATTGAGTTATACATATTCTAAATAAAAAATAAAACAAGGTAATCAATCACTTCAGCTTTTGAAAATGTCAAACAATTATATTACTATCATACAATTACTATTATTATACAATTATTTTTTTTACAATACAAATAAACATATTTGGCACACAAAATGAGATGACAAAGACATTCTCATTTACCATTTAATTAATTCATCATTCTGACTTCTTTTTTTAAGTCATATGGATATTGAACAAAGGTAAGAGAAGTTTTATTTTTGGTAAACTATTTTATTCAGAACATAATCTCTCTTAAAACACCTTATAGTGTTACATTAATCAAAGCAGTCCATAGCTAGATTAAGCTTTAATTTAAAAGGTAATTTAAAGTAGTAATTCTAACTGGAACTGTGACACTGACAGTTTGATCATGTTTAATACTGCAAAGCTGCTTGGTTTAAAGCAATCTATTGCATAAAGTGCTATGTAAATTAATGTGACGTGACTGGACTTTACTGGAAAGAGGAACTGCAAAGCTGGTGCTAACCTCTACACCGCTATGATCAGATGCTTGTCGATAATGTCAACTAATCATTCAGCCCTACTGTATAGGCATGTTTTGTGAATTAGGCGAAAAGTTTTTGAGAAGTTCGAATGTGCATGTAAATACAACTAGTCTACGCAATTATTAGGCAACATCACTAGGGAACTATGGATGACTAGAAAAAAAATGTCTAATGCTCTGAATTGTGGTTGGAACATAAAACCATTATTTTAAACATTTTCTGCACAATCAAGGCTAATATTTACAGTCAAGCAATTAACACCACAAATGCATTTATTCGTATGACTGTGGAATGGCATACTGAATGACACAGTCTAACATTAGTTACACATTTCATAAAATGCCACTGAAGGTGCACACTGCAAACTGATAAAGCAGTGCAACAGGACATTTCAGAGGTTTTAGATACACTGTGTGAAAGGCCTATAGCAGTAACTATCAGCAGTTTTTTCTTGTTTTGCTACAACATGGGTTATAAATGTTAAAAGAGACTCACAGACACACGTTATACTGACAAAATTTCTAAAGACAATAAAAAGCGAATACTTACCGCACTACATCATCTATGTTGTTTCTGTAGACACCTTCAAGTCTTTCAGCTGGAAAGCCCATTGCGATTATATTAGGATAAATATCTAGATAGCAATGTTAAAGAAATCTAGAGACTCTTTCTAGGGAAACTGATATGGACAAGAGAAAAAAAATACAATCATCTGATTTAATATGAACCCATTTATAAAGTCCACTGGCTCCTGGTCTTGCACAATTGTAACAACCAGTTAAACACATATCAAAAACGCTGAGACAAGGTAGGTGAACAATGCAGAGCAGCTAAATGACGCCACAAGGAGCAGGAAAACTAACAAAGACCAAGCCCCGGTTTAAGTGGAGACCTTGTGCTTTACTTTTTAGTTGTGCAATGAGAGCTCAGATAACAGGATTCTGGGTAATATAGAACAGATGGCTCTCGCTCTAAGAGACCAATGCATAGACCTCTAACCCAGAAGGCTACACAGGGGCACTAAATAAATCACACTGTGCCTTAGCCCAGCCTGGAATTACATTCCTTCCTCACCTTTCCATATCGAGTGCATCACTTCTTCAGTCCGACATACACATGCAGGCCTATATAGTCAAAGATGATCTAATCAGACCCTGATATAGCAGACAAACGGTTGGCAAAGCAATTCTATCAATATCTATCACAAAGAAACTCACAATTGTTTAAATCTACTTTAAAAATCAAGTCTGGAAATACAACAAAATATTAGATGTTAAATCTACCGTGATCACTCTAATCTGTATACAAACAAGTTAAACAGAGCCTTAATTATGATCTCAAAAAAAAAATAAAAAATCTCAACAATAGTAGCATACAATGATGGTTTCTGACAGAACGCTCTAGACAAAAGAAAACAAAAAACATCTGGGCTAGATGACGGTAAGCAACGTCGTCTTGTGTTCTCGGATGGTGTAGCATGTGGTTCTCACTCCTGATCTGGCAAACTTTACGTTTGAGTAAAGAAGAAAAAAAAACAAAAATATTTTTTGACAGCTATATGGATACGAGCTCAGGGATGGTGTGATTCTGATAAGCCATAAGAGGTCTTTAAATGTTTACCATCTGAAGCAGCTAGGAAATTAGATTTCACTGTTTTCACATGACAATCATAACGAGTTTAAATTTTAAAATATCTAAAAATAAAGTTCATAAAACAGTGAAAATCTTAGGAAGTTAAGAGATCCACATCTCCATGAAACAGTTAATATGCATGTAAAAAAAATCTTGGGTCTTTATTTTTAATGGTTCAGATGACAGAACAATTCTTTGATCCTTAAAGTCTGAAACACACGGACAAATTCAGCAAACAGATCATAGTGATCTGATCAAACTCAATCAATCAGGATATTTATCCATAACACAAATGCACTGCTCTCTTTTAAAAAGCTCCCTATATTAGTTGTCCGAACAAAATATGTAGAAAAATGCATTCCACATATTTATCTTTCAAAGAATTGCACACAATATTATCCAAATTCAAATCAGCATGACCTATTTAGTCATAGTGAATGTGACCATATCGCTTAAGATAAATGCCATGCATAAGTAAATAACCAGCTATAAATATGATGCACTGAATGAGACATCCATGATACTCACTGGACATAAAAATAATCGAAGGTTTGACAAAAAAAAAAAATAATAATAATTTAAGTCCATGTTGGACAGTTTCGAGCAGAACTTTGTCCAATCAGGTGAGTGCTGCACTGACATTACATCGCACATTGGTGTGTTGTTGTTTTTTTTCCTCGCAGACTTAAAAATTAGCATCAAATGATGGCTTTATTTTTGAAGTCTATAGCAATTGTCAAGTGAAAATCTAAAGAACTGTGTTATACATTTCAGGTAAATAAATAAGTAACTTTTAACTGCAAATGTATTGGGAATAAATGGATCGAATAAAACCTAAATCCTAAAAAGTCTCATCTTGGCTAACTTCAAGAAAGAAAGAAAAAAATGTAAGCTTAAAACTAGTAAACATATTTCATGACCCACGATCACACAAGATGCATTTTATCAATCATTGCCGTAGACAGTGTTGCTTTATCAGTAACATGAAAAGTGGACTGAAAGAATGAAATCATTCTCTATATTTATCCTTTGAAACTTCTGTAAGAATAGAGTCCTACATTCCACTTCAACACAGTGTGTGTTTTAAATGCAATGAGTGCATAACATGATGCAATGCAATAGTGAACCCACACACCATCAAAGCCCCTGCAAATCAATGTCCGTGCAATCAATTCATTCACAGTTTACTCATGTAACACACTAGATCTAAAGCAAAACTGCATCCTTGTTTAGTGTAAATACACTTAACATTTCAAAATTCTTGACAAAACATCCACCAAGGCCTACCAGATTCCTAAAGCCATTGTTATAGTGCTACAGAGAAATAATTGCACCTCTTCAATTATTTGATCCTGCCCTCTAACTGTCCTTCCAGCCCTGCCTGTTTCTTAGTGTTTGGTACACCTGTCTTTTTGTATATTACAGGACAACGAACAGGACAGTGCGGTGAACTGCACTACAGCTAAACGTCAGGTTTGGTTTTAATATTTCATCTTCAATAACACCGAATCCTGCTGAAATAAAACAAGTAATCAAACCACTTTTCCACTTCATCTGCAAGGATGTAATGCACCTGAACAAAGCCATCACAAAACCAGCAATGTACATGCATACAATGTCTGTGCTTGAAAAACACAAATGACATTGACATATGGCACATAACAGTGAGCAGGCATCAGTGACGTTTCTAAAATACAGCGCTACAGAGGAAGACCTCTTTAACAGGACTGCACGAATCCCTTCCTGCGATTACGAAAAAGACATACTTCACATACTAAAGCATTTCCTTTTTGTACGCAAGCGTGTGAACTGACTCATTTATGCTCAAATCAAAACTACACCAAGTTGAGCGCGAGATCTATGTTCTGCGAGCAGCTGATGCAATGGCTCTTTGTGTGACACTGCTTGTGCATTTCATCTAATCCATCGCATTATATAAGCCAGTGAGACCTCTACGCGACGCATCTTTTGTTTTAAACCCCCCAAACTGCAGTTTTCGTGCGAGAAGCCTTGTGTGCTGGATTTCAGGTTAGCAGCCAATCGATGGATCAGAATGGAAAATAATGACCTTTTACAACCTGACGTTGCTTACATTGTAGTTTGCACATGTAACTTGCCCAGAACAACTGTACAAATGAAACGAGTGCGCGTGCAGTCTGTTTATTCTCTGTCTGCTCGATGACTTGGTTAAATTGAGAACTGACATGAATCTAAACGGCGCTGGCTTCGAGTTGATCAAGCTACAAAACCTAATAGATCTAGATCACGTCAAGCTCCAGCCGCCGACTAGGTGCCAGTGCCAATAGTTTCTAAAAAATTAAATAAATAATAATAATAAAATAAACTCATTTAAAATAAACAGACGCTCATTTCGTCTATATCCTCTCATGAAACTTCAGAGATTTATCGATTTAGAACAAGATGCAAGCTATTACCTTCACTGCAGACACTGGTTTCTACACAATAGACAGAACAGGGACATTTGATTGATCAAAGAGGATACAGGTCAAGTCCAAGTCGAATCCATCTTCCTGGTATCTATTTTTGTTTCGACTGACAAATTCTTTTATGATCGCAGCCATGGCTGTGACAGGAGTCTTTACGGTTTTTAGTGTGTGAGAGAGTATTGTTGCTTTCGGACGATCGGTCGACTTAATGCTCTGCTCGTTTCGCAGTCCCCCTGCTAGCTAGAATGGAGTCTGCTGTGGCTCTCTCATCAAGGGCCTCGCTCCAAACCACCACAGGCCCGGCTTCCAAAATGCCCTCCTCAGCTCAGACGAGCCCTGGGTGAAAAGATAAGCAACGTCCCACGTCTCGAACTGCAGAATTTCTAGTGCACGACAAGTCTCTGGTCGCACCGTAGCCGCCGTGATTGAATGGAAAGGCGGAGAGAGGGTCCTCTCCGTGCGCTTCCACCTCAAGAACGGTTGTCAAAGCCCCACTCGCACTCCGCTCTCGTTCCGTCTAGCCGCTAGCTTCAACGGCTAGCGCGCTAGCTCGTCTACCCATCCTTAAAAAAATAAAAGCCATCGAACATTGCAACAATCCGCGATGCCCAAGTTCCAACACATGAAATGAAAGGTGACAGCCTCCACCAAGAAATTAAAAACTCGATATTTAAATGTCACGTAGGAGCGGTCTCCAGGCGGGTCCTTTTCCTTCGCTGCTCCTCTGTTAAGCTCTCAAACTTCCATCATGGCTTCCCATTGAAAAAAGGTGACGTTCGGACAACATATTCATACGCTGTGTCAAGTAGTTCCACGAATGCAGTATTGTATGACTATAGCAATGCTTTTTCTGTATTTCAGTATATAGATACACACATTATTAGGTACAAATATTTAACTGTTATGACGTTAAAAAAAAATACATTAACAATTTTTTTTAGGTACAGCAAGCGGAAGAATACAGTCAGAGCACAAACGAACTACTTTTTGTTCCAGGGTCACGTGTGTACAGAAATTAGGAAAGTTTCCAATATTTTATATCAGATTTCAAGTCAGTATGTAGGTATTACAGACCAGCATTCTCGTTTCTTTTTTTAAATAATTATTTATTGGTCTGACCCATGGTGACTGAAAATAACAACCTGGAAGGTATATATTTGAAACACTACTGTATACGGGGGAAAATATCAGAATGCGTGTAGTTAACGTTACCCCCACCACCAATGCCTCTACTACCCTGCAATAGAAGGCAGGAAATTGCTGAAATGCTTACGCAAGCAGAAAAATAAGTTACTGCATAAAGGCGCAAGCACATCATTTGGTAATTATAAAGTGATGATATAAATTAATTGCGCCAGCGATTACGCAAATGTTTTTAACCATGTATTAATGCAATATGCGTGTTCTGTACCATTTGTTCAAATGCGCATTTAGCCCCCAAGGACGGCACAGAGGTGGAAAGGTCTAGCTGAGTTTCAGATGGCAAATCTTTATTGTACAGCGCCATCTGTCAGATTAGAATGAAAGTTTGTAGATATTACAATACGTTCTCCTGTGCTTTTCCAGTACAACCCTTTTCTAAATGTTTTGACATTTTTTTTAAATTTTTTTAATCTTTATTTGTAACATTATTTAGGAGATCTTGTTTGAAGGAAATGTTAAGTAGCAAAAGAAATAGTTTATAGATAAAAGCAAGCTTTTCCCATACTTTTTTCTATTACAATGCTAGGATAAATTCCACACAGAATCATATATAGAATAAATCGAATGAAATAAATAGATACATTTTAAGAGTTTTATTATTTTGTAATTATTTTGTGTTAATTAATAATAAATATCACAATATATGTAAAGATTAAACCTAATTTATGCTCAGATTTTAGTGTATTTTTTATGTTTGGTGCTTTGTGTATGACCTAATTTATGCCTAATTTATAAGTTATTTATGATTTATTAGTATGTTAGATATGTTTGTTTTATCTGGAATTAATAAGTCATTCCTTCTTCATGGTCTGCTATATTTTTACGCGTATCCCATTTGCCGTTGAATAATACCTGTATCCTTATTGTTATACAATGACAACTCATCTTTGCCAGGAGAGGGTAGTGGTGTGCTGAGATCGAACTGTCGGGTGACGAAGGTTAGAGAGAAATATGATCCGATTCCCAATTCATCTAGACAGTATCAGATTTGAGTGTGTAGCCTATCAGAAGAGTATTATTGATAGCCTATACTGCAAGTCACAAAACTGCATCTTGAAACCACGGAACTAGTTTTTATTTATTGCATTTTATTGTATTTTATTTTATTTTATTTCATTTTATTATTTTATTTTATTTTCGGTATAGTTAATTTAATTGTTAGGCTATGTTATGTTGTGTAGAATGCGTTGAATTGTATTCTCAGTCTACGTTTGTAAACAAAAACACTGAGCCCATTTTCACACAGTTTATATGTGCATCTTGACACTGAAAATCGACATTAGCCAGTCATCTTTATCATCACAGTTAACATCTTTATACACTCCACATCTGATTTAGGCAACGACAATTCTTCCTACAGAGAAAAGTAGCGCGGATCCACCAGTCGTGAGTCTCATGCACAATATTTAATAATGCAAATAAGGCCAAATGGTTTGCCACTGTGCTATTCGTACTGTATCTTTATAAAAGTTCACAATGTTGATGCAGTTTAAATACAACATAACATGGACAGCATTAAATAAATATTTTAATTACGTAATTATCAGTGTCTTTGACTTTACAACAAGTAGGGGAGCGCGGGGCACAAAGTAACGCGGGGTTAGTTGTAACACACATGGTTTGAATATTTCCACACATGCTAGCATAACAACATTTACAGTATTTATTAGTTACCATATCAACATTATATAGAAAAATGTGTGCCAAAATTCAAAAACCTTTTGAAGATATCAATGAACATTTACTTTACCATAGTAAATTCTGGCTTAAGTAAATTTTTCATCTCTGTTTTTATTAATCATTTGAAATGAGACAACTCTGCTATTATTATTTTTTATCTCCAATCTGTTATTTATCAGTTTAGATAGTTTTTTTTTAAATGCTTTGCTAACTAGCAGAAGACTGCAACTGGTTTTAAAGGGGTCATATGATGCTTTTTTAAAGATCATTATTTTGTGTATTTGGTGTAACAGAATATGTTGACATGCTTTAATGTTCAAAAAACACATTATTTTTCAAATACTGTACATTATTGTAGGTCCTCTATGCCCCGCCTCTCTCAAACGCTTCGTTTTCTACAAAGTCCCTCCTTCCGACAAGCGCAGTCTGCTCTGATTGGCCAGCTGACCCAGTGCATTGTGATTGGCCGAACACCGCAAGCACTCGTCGGAAATGTAACGCTCCTTACCATAATCGCGAGCTTCATCTTTCAAAATAAATGTAAAGACAGAGCCCGAAAGGGGAACAGAGTCGCCTGACAGACACAGTGATGACGCGTGTATGTATTTGCAGTACACAAGCCACGGTTAAGACAGCTGACTCCACTGTGATGTTACCCTCTCGCTCTCTCGCTCGCTCACTCGCGCACACACACACACAATGCGCAAAACTCCGCATTTGAACAGTCATGCACAATCAGCTTGTAACACTCCAAAGAGAAAGGAAAACTTGAAATCGCATCATATGACCCCTTTAAACTCCAGTTGCGCAGATGGGGCACGTTGTAACACTGCGTTACAATATGCTATTCTATGGCATTAGCGATGTAATTTACACTATTTTTTACTTTAATTAATTTTAATGAGAAACAACGAGAAACAGGTGAATAAAGACTGACAGTCAATGTTTAATGTTTAGAAATTATTAT
>NW_015558607.1:66212-68685 GCF_001515605.1 Sinocyclocheilus anshuiensis | reverse complement strand
TTTGGTTTTGAGACTTTAGTCTTTGCAACTTCAGGGATCTTATCTATGCACAATCAGCTTGTAACACTCCAAAGAGAAAGGAAAACTTGAAATCGCATCATATGACCCCTTTAAACTCCAGTTGCGCAGATGGGGCACGTTGTAACACTGCGTTACAATATGCTATTCTATGGCATTAGCGATGTAATTTACACTATTTTTTACTTTAATTAATTTTAATGAGAAACAACGAGAAACAGGTGAATAAAGACTGACAGTCAATGTTTAATGTTTAGAAATTATTATTTCAAGACATGTAAATCATTTTTGCTCATTTATGTGGGCCGTCCCAAGCATGATTGCAATGTGTTCATTGTCAAACTCCAAAATCAGATTATTTTTCTTTCTTAAAAAACGCCATTATTTTATTTGAAAAAATGTATTTTATTTTATTTTATTAACAAAATAGTTTGTCTTGTATATTTTTTTCATGCGATCAGATAATATTTTAAGCTGTCATATGGTCATGTTACAACGTGCCCCTCAGATGTTACAATGTACCCCACGGGGCATGTTGTCACATTTCACTTCCATTTTTTTGAGGGTAAATAAAGAAAAACGTATACACTATAATCATGAAACAAAGCGACATATTTGTACTAGACAAGTGTAAAATTACTGTGGATAAAAAAATTATATTCTGAACCCCATGTGGACCATGTTACACAAACTGAGAAAGTCAAAAAGTGTTACTTTGTGCCCCGCTCTCCCCTAGGTTTTCTTATTTGCATCATTCAAACAGAAAGTGTATAGGCTATTCAATTTGACAGCGTATACACGAATATCTATTTCCAAAGGGCCCATCATTGGGTGAGGAGGGTGTGACTGTGCGTCTCATCGCAACACAGTTGAAGGGAAGCATTGCCAAAACAAAAACCACTACATTTCTGGTAAGTGACCTCTTTATTAAGAGTTTCAGTTTGTATTGGTGAACGAGGAAATATGAAAATATGATTCACTTTGCTTTCTTTGTTTACTTTATGTTAAGTAGGCTACAGTAGCCTATTTTGTTTGTAAGGTTGTGAATAAGAAAATATGAAAATAGCCTATAATTTCATAGCCAATGAGTTCAGCCTAGTTGTGGCATAAATGGGCACTAAATCCCAATCTACACCTATCTAAATATTTGACAGTTGCGCCATTAAAAATTAGGCTGAACCCAACTACTCAGTTATTATTGACGCTGCCATATAGTACCTTTTATGACATGATGACGCTTGTTGCGTCCGTATCCATTGCGTTGATCCCATTAAATGACTAACAAAATCTAAACCATGACAACCCTTACCAAAAAGAAGTATACTTCAAGTTTATTTGATCAAGTATACTTAAGTAAAGTTCAAGTATATTTTTAAGTATACTTTAAGTATATACATATTAGTGTACTAGTAGTATACTTGTAAGTGTACTATTTCAATACTCCTTGGTAGAGCCCGACCGAAATGGGTTTTTTGGGGCCGATACCGATACCGACATTAGGGAGTAAAAAAAGGCCGATATCGATATATCGGCCGATATTGAAATGAAAATTCTTGGCCGAAGCCAAAACCGAACAAAATTAAACACTGGGCCAAACACGGTTTTTCGAGTTTTTTTGTATTTTGCCAAGTTTTCTTTCACCATTGCATACATTAAAAAGGCAAAATGTGCTTTTTACTGTTTTGTCTTGCTTTAAAAAAAAAAAAAATTACAAAACAATTTAAAAATATTTACTTCACTGAACATTTTTAACATTCTAGCAGACACTATACCAACAAAGCACAATTTAACTTAAAATTAATAAGTTAGTAAAATAATAATTTTTGGCCATCTTCTTGAATCAGGCATGTATTTTATTCTTATTTTTTTACTGTACAATTAAATACTGTACAATCTCTTCTCGCCTTGCTGAGAAGAGACTTCTTTTAAAACATTAGAACATATTACAGATCCTAATTTGAACACTATGTGTGAATGTTATAATAAATGTATTAAAACAGAGCTGTTGTAATGATTATTATCATTATTATTGTCTTACTTTTTATTTTATTTTACAGAACAACAGTAAAATTACAATACTATCATTTATGAATGTTGATAAGAGTTCTTGCTTTTTCTCAACTTTTATTTTGTCGGAAACGCGCAGAAAGACCTCAATGCTTATTTTTGTTGATAACAGAGTTATAAATGAGTCTCGTTACGAATACGTCGTACGTATCGCATTGTCACATGCCTTGTAAAAATTCATAAAAATGTGACTGAGCACCTGACGACTGTATCAGCGCAGATTTTCCTCGCGCTTTGGACTTTGAATCCTGGTTAAGAAGCAGATAGCGCTGTCAGAATACATGCAATGCGCGCGTGTATTAGAAAACATAACGTTCTGCAGTTTATTTACTAATTGTTTAAGGCCATTTCGCGATTTCAATCATCCAGTAACCAGCAACAATCACCC
>NW_015558607.1:64379-65712 GCF_001515605.1 Sinocyclocheilus anshuiensis | reverse complement strand
AGGCATTACTATCGAGGGAAGATGAATCGATTCCACGAAGTGCGCATGCGCCCCACCACCGTTTTAAACCACTGGCGCCAAAATGGCGGATCAGCAGCCAAGCGCTCACTATTTTTATTTTATTTATTTATTTATTTTTTTATTGCGCAATGAATGGTTCTGGCTTTATGAAGGTGAAATTTACCCAGAAGACAAAGCAATAAAACAACATGTTCCAGATTAATGTCCTTAGAATGAAAATCTGACAAAAAAATTATAGATTCTGTTATTTCTATCATTTTGTTACAGCAGGAAAAAATTAACATGGTAACTTCTGACCAAAAAGACTTGGTGAATGGGCAATGATAAAACATATGTAGAATAGATTCTTGGATCTCCACCAAATTCGGGGGATCCCTTCAGCTTGAGGAGCCCTCCGCGCATCGGTAGCCCCCCGGGATCGCTTGATCGGTCGGCACCGGACCTCGAATTTAACCACCCGTAACTCCCGAACCCCGGGGGCGGTCACATTCGAAAGCGGGCCTCTAGACGTACACTCATTCGCGTTCGAGAGGGTTCCTGGAGCTGGAGGGATCCCCCGAATTTGTTGCGGATTCGCCGCACCATTACGGAGATGGCCGTTCAAAGTTTCAATGGTTTTCCATAGACTAAGCTTTAAAGCGTTTCATCCAGGTCGCCAGTAGCAAACAATAGAGCGTGCTCTGCTGGACAAACTAAGTAATTAAACAATTCCAAGCATTTTTATCTGCATTATATGTTCTGAAAAAAAAAAGTTCACATCGGCGGCATATTCGCCGATACCGATATATCGGCGACAGGTTCATATCGGCCGATAATATCGGCAAAACGATATATCGGTCGGGCTCTACTCCTTGGGACTAAATTGGCCCACTTTCTAGTATATTATAGTATACTTTTAAGTATACTTTAAGTATAACAGTAGTAAACTTTGAGTGCACAACTAGTTTACATCTATGTTTTTAGTTTGTACTGCAACTATACTAAAAGTGAACTTATAGGTATACTGATAGTTTACTAATTAAATACTTGTAGCAGTTTTAGGATACCTTGAAGTAAAGTCTCAGTAAAATACTAGTTTAGTAGTTTTATACTGCAAGTATACTCGTAAGTTTTCTTTAAAGGGGTCATATGATGCTGCTAAAAAGAACATTATTTTGTGTATTTGGTGTATTGAAATGTGTTTATGCGGTTTAAAGTTAAAAAAACACATTATTTTCCACATACTGTACATTATTGTTTCTCCTCTATGCCCCGCCTTTCTGAAACGCGTTGATTTTTACAAAGCTCATCGGTCTGAAAAGCGAGGTGTGCT
>NW_015558607.1:55538-63377 GCF_001515605.1 Sinocyclocheilus anshuiensis | reverse complement strand
CACCCAGTGGTTATTTTTGGTATAGTGCCCCAACAAAATCTCACAGGAATCCCAATTTTGGTGATATCAACTTCAAATTTGGAACATAACTTGGTTAGACATATGGCTTAGATTTTATAGCAATTTGAAGTGCAACATATTTCATAAAGTATTTATTTTATATACAATTAAAAAAATTAGTATACTGCATTATCTTTACTGCAAACTTAAACTTCTATAACTTTATTATACTTTCTTTTTTTGAAATGCTTTCACTTCAGCAATAATCTGCTATGTGTCTTCTTTAAAAAGAGACAAACCTTAAGTCTGCATTCCAAAGCATTCAGGAATTACAACCATGTTGTATAAGTGTAAACAAGTGTTCTGTTTTCAGTGAATTTATACCACGAACAGCTTGTAACACTCCAAAGAGAAAGGAAAACTTGAAATCGCATCATATGACCCCTTTAAGTGAACTTTACATCATACTTTAACCCTACAACTGGCAATGTATCCTGTGGGATAGAAACATTTAAGAGGCTGTGGGGAGAGGCAGGGAAAGTGTAGGTCTCATTTCTTGGTTACCAACCTTAGGTCTCTATTCCAAAGCGTTCAGGAATTACAACCATGTTGTAACAAGCATTGATAAACAAGTGTTCTGTTTTCAGTTAATTTATACCCCCAAACTGGCAACGTATCCTGTGGGATACAAACATTAAAATCAAAATTAAAAGTCATGTTTTGAAAAAAAAAAACGATGAAGTTGTATTATTTGTGTCCCAATAAGATGGAAAATACCAATAAATTAATTTTCTGATGTCTCTTTATGGTCTTGCCATTTTTAGGGTTAAGTATAGTACTGCTATGTCCCTAATTAGGTATTAATTTGTATATATTTTGTTATATGAATAGGCTATCTGAACATACAAACATCAAAAGAAAGAACAGAGTATCTGCTTGTAAACAAAAACATTTTATTCTAGCGTCATGCATTTTTTTAGAAACACTTGAATGTGAGTAAGTTTCATCAAAAAAATAAATAACATTTTGAACAAAAAGTTGAAAAAAAGACTATGAATTGGATTCAGAACGATAATCAAAACATAGATCGAGTCGATCAACACCCCAAAGCTTGACAGTCATTACCTCTTCATGGGTCAACATTTTATTCCATAACGTTACACAGTTTTGATGCTGTTATGTCTGATGATCGGATTAGATTACGTGTGGAAGCAAAAAAAAAAGAAAAAGATTACACGTGGAAGCATCTGTTGTTTTTCGGTTTCTTCTTCGCTGTTTCCGTGTTTTGGAAATTCTGGTTGATCTAGTTCACATATTTACACATGTTGGAGGGGACTTACCTGTTTAAAAAGCTGTTGTTCAGCATTAGCCTATTAGGTTTACATAGAAATTTTATGAATTAAATACTTAGATTTTTTGTAATCTGTCTCTAAATGTTTGTATCTCAGAGGATACGTCGCCCTTTTAGGGGTATAAATCAAGATAAAAACACACATATATATATATATATATATATATACTCAGCTCAAACCAGCAGCCATGCTTCAAAACATACCTAACCAGCATATGCTAGATTTTTCAACAGGGCATACTTTAAGTATACTACTATGTCCCTATTTAGGTATTAATTTGTATATATTTTGTTATATGAATAGGCTATCTGAACATACAAACATCAAAAGAAAGAACAGAGTATCTGCTTGTAAACAAAAACATTTTATTCTAGCGTCATGCATTTTTTTAGAAACACTTGAATGTGAGTAAGTTTCATCAAAAAAATAAATAACATTTTGAACAAAAAGTTGAAAAAAAGACTATGAATTGGATTCAGAACGATAATCAAAACATAGATCGAGTCGATCAACACCCCAAAGCTTGACAGTCATTACCTCTTCATGGGTCAACATTTTATTCCATAACGTTAGTTTTGATGCTGTTTTATGTCTGATGGTGTTAGATTACATGTGGTAGCATCTGTTGTTTTCGTTTCTTCTTCGCTTGTGTTTAGGAAATTCTGTACAGAAGATGTGTAATAGCGCCCCCTACCATATAACAATGAAAACACGGATTCCCAGAGCACAAGTATAGCTCAAATATATTTAGATTCAAGATTTAATTCATAGTCTTTTTTCAGCTTTTTGTTCAAAATGTTGTTTATTTATTTATTGATTTTTTTTATTTGTGAAACTTACCCACATTCAAGTGTTTACAAAAAAGAATGCATTAAGCTAGAATAAAATGTTTTTGTTTACAAGCAGATACCCTGTTCTTTCTTTTGATGTTTGTATGTTCAGATAGCCTATTCATATAACAAAATATATACAAATTAATACCTAAATAGGGACATAGTAGTATACTTAAAGTATGCCCTGTTGAAAAATCTAGCATATGCTGGTTAGGTATGTTTTGAAGCATGGCTGCTGGTTTGAGCTGGTTTAAGCTGGTCCTTAGCTGGTCATGTGCTGGTCCTAAACTTCTACTAAACTAGAAGTTTACTGAGACTATACTTCAAAGTGTACTAAAAATGCTTGAAGTATTACATTTACATTTTAGTCATTTAGCAGATGCTTTTATCCAAAGCGACTTACACATGAGGACAATGGAAGGAAGCAATCAAAACCAACAAAAGAGCAATGATACGCAAGTGCTATAATAAGTCTTAGTTAGTCTAACACAGTACACGTAGCAAGTTTTTTTTTTATAATTATAGAAAACAAATAGATAGAATAGAGAAAACTAGTTAGAGGCTTTTTTTGAAAGTATATAATTAGTAAACTATCAGTATACCTATAAGTTCACTTTTAGTTGCAGTACAAACTAAAAACATAGATGTAAACTAGTTGTGTACTCAAAGTTTACTACTGTTATACTTAAAGTATACTTAAAAGTATACTTTTATATACTAGAAAGTGGGCCAATTTAGTCCCAAGGAGTATTGAAATAGTACACTTACAAGTATACTACTAGTACACTGATATATACTTACTACATAAAGTATACTTAAAATATACTTGAACTTTACTTAAGTATACTAAATAAAATAAACTTGAAGTATACTTCTTTTTGGTAAAGGAACTGCGACATTAGTAGCCTATGTCATGTAGCCTACATCTAATTGCTGGAATTAAATGAAGCAACTGATTAAATGGAAATCTAACGTTACATATGAAAAACAGTTAATCTAGCCCCCATGTTGTTTTGTGTTTTGCGCATATAATACTGTAGAGTGCGTGAGAACTGATTTAAAAATAAAAGCGACCTTCGCTGAACGTGATTTCACATTCATTTATTCAGTCAGTCTGTCGATCAAAAAATAAAAATAAAATAAATAAAAGTTTTTTCACACTTGGTCATTTTCAGGGGTCTGAGCGCGGTTCGCGTGATTTTTGGCCCTCATGTGAACACTCGAGACCCCTCAGAAGCGAACCGAACCGAGACCATCTCGGGAGGTGGTCCGAGTAGCTTCGCTTTAAAAACGTGCATTGAGATCAAAAATCGGCTCGGGCTCACCTGATTTTTGAATTCACGAATTCCGATGTAGTTTGGTCATCAGATGTCTCTGTACAAATCAGCTGAATAAATCAAAGTTGTAACTACAAAACGTTTTTTGCAAAAGATAAACTTAATATAGGAATAGGAATATTCCATGTTCAAAGGAAAGCTCATTCAACAGTATTTGTAGCAATGTTGATTTACAAAATAATAATACTAACAACAACAATAACAATAATCTTTACAAACGAACCTCTTGGTTAGTGAGGCACTTATATTGTAAGTGAATGGGATCAAATTTTGGAGGCATAGGGTCAGCCATCAAACACTGAATTGGACTAGATCCAAAAAGCAACAGTCTGAACATAAAGAGGTCCGAGACACCATTGCTGCTTAAGTGGATCAAAAAAGGATCTGAGTCCTCTTTCAGGAACAGGGACAGTTTAAAGGTAAGGAAAACTGGGTCCTTTTTCACTTGGTCCACTTAAAGGGGTCTGGGTTCGGTTCTTTTAAAGAGGACTCAAGTGTGAAAACACCCTAAATAAATAAATATTTTACAATACTAAAAAAACAAAGCCTGCAAACTTTATAACTTAATAAAGCATGTATTTCCTAATGCCACCTGACTAGATGGTATTAGTGTTTCCAGAGATCAATGTCACATCAGAATGATGTCACTCATAAAGTGTCAGGACTCTCTGATGCTGAATTCCAAAATAAAGGCCTTCCAAAAATTCATATATAACCTGTCTTCGGCCTAAGTTCAGATAAATATAAAAAGGCCTTCAGACTGTTGACCCTCTTAAAGGATCAACTACTCACTACTACTCAGTCAGCAAAATCATTGTAAACATGTTCAGCCTTTTAGCGTTATTTGAGAAAATTACTGTATTGACAGTTACAAAAGTGATAACATACTGTGCGCAGAGTCACAGAGTCTATATATTCATTAATGTCATTTCCTCCTGCATCATGGAACATTTCGCAGTTTGTATATTCAAAGTAGAATTCTGGAAATGTCATCCTTGCTCATTTTGCGGACTGGTTTGACAACCAGTTTTTCCTGTGTGTATGTGATGTGTTGTTGTTGTTGTTTTTTTTAATTAACATGATTATATTATTTAGAAGCAACTTTATTCATGTTAAGTCATTAAAATACCCATGAAAAATAAACGCAGCCTCAAGGTGTGCTTAGTCCATTGATAGCAAGGGTGTCTAATCCTGCTCCTGGAGAGCTGTCTTCCTGCAGAGTTTAGCCCAAAGTATACTTCAGTTTTGACACCAATGCTTAGCCAATGAGCACAGCCAAATGCACAGTCTTTCAAATATACTCCATTTCACAGTATGCATGTACACAAGCACCAAGGCCAGGAAGGCCATCCCAGAGTACACTTTCACAACACGGAGCCACCCAAGGTGGCCATCCCTGCCTGTTCTGTCATGGCCAGAGTGCCGTCTCTGAGTTTCAATGTCTCTTCTCGACCATGATTTCCATCTCTGCTGCTGTGGTTATCTGATCCCTCAGCTCTGCCTTGGTGCTCTCCAGCCACTGTGGTCTCCTGCTCTGCCATGGTTTTGTGATTCCCAGTGGTCTTCTGCTTCGCTGTGTTATCCTGATACTCCTTGGGTCTCTTGCTACACCTTGGTCCCTTGTTCCATCAGCATTCCCTGTGGTCTCCTGTTGCACCTGTGCGAGAGCTATAAGCATTAAACATTCTTCTCCTGATGCTCTGCTCACATATTTAAATAAGATATACTGTACCTTCTTGCTTTTCATATTCTGTCATACTAATCACCGACTAAATTTGTTAATTTATAAATTATTTAATTAACTTGAGGCAATTTATTTATTGTCTGCTAATTTCACTTCAAATTGAATTCACAATTTTCAGGATTAACATGAATAAGCACGTTCAGTTCAGTTATATCAATCTCCAGTGAAAAATGAAAGCAAACTGTGCTGGTTCATTATTTAATTATTATGATAAGAAAGATTTCTGAGAGCTAACTGAAAATTAAAATAAACAGCTGCCACACAAATAGGCTAAGCAACCGGCTAAGCAGTAAAGTTTTGAGTTTGCAAGAAGTGTCTAATATGGGTCATTTATTTTATTTATTTATTTATTTATTTTGCAGATGACTATGAGAAGATGGAGTTGAAAGAGATTCCTGTTGACGGTATTATCCGGCCGTTAAACCGCAATGAGGTTCTAGGTCTGATCTTCCGCCTTACAGCATTTGGTGCAGTCACCTATTTTACATTGTTTAATTTTCCTAATAAAAAGACTGTTCAACTCTTAATATTTTGTATTTATATTCTCCCCTTTAAATTCTCTCCACCCCACATTAAAAAATCCTAATTTAACACACCTCTGCCTGTTTTTTTTTGCACTCCCATTTGCTCAAATAGCAAAAGAAAAACTCCACAATAGTGTTTTCACTACTTTCAAAAAAAAAAATAGAGAGCGACTGATAACGGTAGTCAGTAGAGGGAACGATGTCAAATTTTCCTTCACTGCCACAGCCGCTGTAGTAGAAACACCCTCGCATTAGCGTTAACTAATTTTTTGTAATTTGATGCAAAGGTAATATAATACAAAGTACGGTGTTATAAATGTGTATACATAAAAAAAAATATAGCTGCAAGCAGCAATGACCGGGGTTCAAGCACTTGAAGGGAGTTGAAAGAGATTCCTGTTGACGGTATTATCCGGCCGTTAAACCGCAATGAGGTTCTAGGTCTGATCTTCCGCCTTACAGCATTTGGTGCAGTCACCTATTTTACAATAAAGTGGATGGCTGATGCTATTGATCCAACAAGAAAACAGAAAGCTGGACTAGTTCGCAAAAGTAGGTTTGGGATATAGGTCAATTTTACGGAAAAACCGTGCGTCCTAGAGAAAATCTGTGTAGCTCCATTTTTGTTCGGGTTGACCCAAGGATCGCAACGATGTAACATTTTTGAGTCTACGATAAAAGGTGCACGAGTTAGGGCCAAAAATGTCTGAAATTTTCGTTTTTTGCGCTGTAGCGCCCCCCTTTGACCGATTTGGGTGAGTCTTTGTCAGAATGTCCCCTCAGGGAGCTCTACCTGCTGGCAAAGTTTCATCTCTCTACACCTTACGGTTTGGTCTGCACAATCAGTTTTAGCGGAGAAAAATAATAATAATTAAAAAAATTCTAACAATTACAATAGGGTTTCAGCACTGCGTGCTTGAACCCCTAAAAAGGCAATATAAAAAAACTTTGGATGATTTACGATGCTGATGACCGTTGAAACAACACGTCATCACAGTCTTGTGAAAAGGGTCGATAGTTCTGGAAATGTAATATAGTTACACAAAGAGATATAGTAAAGAAGACAAGGATTTTTGAATCTTCAGTTTTTAGGTAAGAATGAGATAAAGATGGAAGAATATAGTCATAATACAGAATTGAGAGATGGTTCAAATAATGATATTATTTGTAACAGTGTTGGTGGGTTTGGTGAGAGTTCCATCAATTTGTATAGCTGTGCTACAATATTTCTTATTATGCTTAGCTTTAAAATGTTAAAATCTAAAATTCTAATAGCTGGAAATTGTTCTTCATGATTATAGTCCCTTTTCATGTAGACTGAGATCATTATATCTTAAAGAAATGTTTTAAAGGGGTCATATGATGCGATTTCAAGCTTTCCTTTCTCTTTGGAGTGTTACAAGCTGTTCGTGCAGATAAGATCCCTAAAGTTCCAAAGACTAAAGTCTCAAACCCAAAGAGATATTCTTTATAAAAGATAAGACTCGTCCACGCCCTCCTAAAACGTCTCATTTAAACATGCCCGTACATGTCTACATCATGATGTGGGAAGATTTGCATAATGCCGCCCAAATGTTCATGCAAAGAAAGAAGGCGTAACTTTATTGTTGCTCCCACCGCCGCCGCCATGTTGTGAAGATGCTGTGCGTTTTGTTGCGAAAGCGAAAATACTTTGTTAAAAGAGCACACGACTAGAAATCAGTGGTTAAGTTGTATTTACAACACTGTTCCAGAACAGTTCAACCCAAATATTCGTGAGTGTGCAACGCATTTAACGGACTGTTTCCTGAACCTACAATGCCAGCTGTTCTGACTCACAGTCTGTAAGTACGTTTTCATATTTAAAGGGGTCCTATTATGCTCTTTTACAAAGTCTTGATTTTGTTTTGGGGGTGTACTAGAACGGGTGTACTAGAACATGCTCTCATGTTTGGTGGTTCGAAACACGCATTATTTTTCACATAATTTACATTACAATACCTAATTTACATTACAATACCTTTCTCCCCAGCCTGCCACAAACGGCTCGATTAGTTCCGGCTTTGATGA
>NW_015558607.1:35196-55476 GCF_001515605.1 Sinocyclocheilus anshuiensis | reverse complement strand
TGTTAAGGGGCGTAACATTTCCGTCACACGCTTGAGGTATTCGGCCAATCACAACGCACTGGATAGCTGGCCAATCAGAGCACACCTCGCTTAAACCGCATAAACACATTTCATTACACCAAATACACATAATAATGTTCTTTGTAGCAACATCATATGACTCCTTTAATGTCATATTTATGGATTATATTATATAAGTATCAGCAACATGTTATAATCACTTCACAGGCAGAAAAACTCATGCGGGAGATTGGAGTGCAGAAAATTAAGCTTTCTGAATATGAGATGAGCATTGCAGCTCATCTTGTGGATCCACTGACTATGCAGGCGAGGAATTATATCACCATCTGACTTTATTTACCAGTCCTTAATTGTCTAGTCTACTTGTATGTTTTAAATGATTATGCGAGTTACACAAATCATTTATGTGTGTCCACAGATTACATGGCATGACATTGCAGGTCTGGATGAAGTCATAACTGAACTGAAAGACACGGTTATACTTCCGATCCAGAAGAGACATCTGTTTAAAGGATCCAGGCTTCTTCAGCCACCCAAAGGTAGGATGGAAATATTTCCATAAAGCGTTTCTAAACTGAACTCCACACATTATTCTGAGGTGGTTTGCTTGTCATCTTCCCAGGTGTGTTGCTGTATGGGCCTCCAGGCTGTGGGAAAACTCTTATAGCCAAAGCTACTGCCAAAGAGGCTGGATTCCGCTTCATTAACCTGCAGCCTTCCACTCTCACTGACAAATGGTACGGAGAATCCCAGAAACTAGCTGCAGCTGTCTTTTCACTGGCCATCAAGCTACAGCCCTCTATTATCTTCATCGATGAGATTGGTAATTGCATATTTACATTTTTATGCTTTGCATTTCCCTAATAACTATGCAAGTAATTATTACTTTTATAATAATTTTCCAGCTTCACTGGAACCTGGGACTTTTGAACCTAAATCAGTTAATTTTGCTCCTTTACAGTCACATAATATGTCAGTAAGTGTAATATTCTTTACTTTCCTCTACATGTCTTAGATTCCTTTTTGAGGAGTCGCTCAAGTTCAGATCATGAGGCCACTGCCATGATGAAGGCTCGGTTCATGAGCTTATGGGACGGACTGGATACTGACTACAACTGCCAGGTACAATCAGCATATATTTGCGTTTGTAGAACAGTTCTTGTGAGGTTTACTGGTTTGATCAGTGATCCAAAATGCAAGTCAGTTTACTTTTCTGATGTGTTGCGATTGTTTTCTGCACAAAGGTCATAATAATGGGAGCCACCAATCGGCCACAAGATCTTGATTCTGCAATACTCCGAAGGATGCCCACAAAATTCTACATTAATCAGCCTGTAAGCCTACTGAAATTAGCTCAAAATATGTTTATATGGTTTAAATGATATGTTCATTTTTACTATTAATCATTAATGTAGTGCTTCTTATAAATTATCATTTGTTGTTGTGTGTATTTAGAATGTCATGCAGAAGATAGACATATTGAAACTGATCTTGAAAAGTTAGAATGTAAGTATTTTATAAACTGGACTGTCAGATTATTGAAATTTGCGAGTACTGAAAGGGTCACTTTTCCTTTTCTGAAGGTGGAGTCTACTCTGGACTTTGGTGAAATTGCAAAACAGACCGACGGGTTCTCAGGAAGTGACCTCAGAGAGATGTGCCGAGATGCTGCTCTGCTTTGTGTGCGTGACTTTGTGCATCAACAAAGGTACACTTTCCAACTATATAGGATATGGGACAGAATTTGGTATATGTTTATATCTTTATCTGAAGTTTTAAGCTCGATTTTCAGCTTTTCATACTGTCTAGTGTAATTATTTTTTTCAATCAGTATGAAACTGACATTTACACTGCTCCCTTATTAATTCCCCTTCATCCCATTACAGTCCAGATGACGACTTCATCCGTCCCATCAGGCAGGAAGACTTGCAGAGGGCATTGGAGAAGATGAAGAAGCCCAAATCTGCTGGATTTCAGGAAACACTTATGCATGTAACACTGGACTGAATGTGATGCTCCTGTTTTAACATGATCCCAGGTTTTTTAGAAGATGAACCTTGACCTAGTCCTTGACCTTGACCTTTGTGGCATATTATTATGTCATGATTTGCAAAAGGGAAACTCAGGATTTAAAAATCTAGAAAAATTCTGTTGCTTTTGCAACTCAATCAATAAACCTTATTCATAAAACAGGAGCGGAACAAGTCTAAATTGTGACATTGCTGCATTCAGTTCAAAGGGACAGCTTACAAAATAACTATCATAGTTTAAGATCTAGTTACAAAGAAATTTGTTTGTGTTTCAGGAAGCCTATTGTATTTATCTGAATTTGGATTTCTTTACTGGTATTGGTAATTTGAGAGATGTGCAACAGTATGTACAGTATATGCATATTTGTACGGTTATCCGCCTGTTATTTAATGCTTGCCATGCCATTTTCCTATATTGCGTTGATCCAGTCTAAATATTTTAGTGTTTAGGGTGTTTCAAATCTGCAATATGTGCTTCATACACAATGTAATGACCTAACCAAAAAAATCAAAAATTATTGTACATATCTTCAGTGTAAATTATGACTAAAATTGCATTACAGATCTTAAATGTCAAGTATGCTTATAGTCATAATCGCATAACTGGAATTGGACTTTAGCCTACTCAAAACCTAATACAACTATAGTAAAGCTTTGTGGCATCCATCAGGTTATAGAGAGGGACTGTGGAGTGATTGCGTCGTATAGGTTTGTGGAACTAAATAAACCAATTGATTAAAGGGAAGCTGCCTTTTTAAACTATATTTCTGGTAAGTGTAAGAAAAAGTGAAGACGTCGAA
This sequence comes from Sinocyclocheilus anshuiensis, assembly GCF_001515605.1. Lineage (NCBI taxonomy): Eukaryota > Metazoa > Chordata > Actinopteri > Cypriniformes > Cyprinidae > Sinocyclocheilus > Sinocyclocheilus anshuiensis. Next base: position 52,625 of record NW_015558607.1, on the reverse strand, counting down.
GATCTTGATGAAGAATAACTTTTATTACAGAATAGTAGTGACAAAGTACATGTAGTACCTTGGGTTCAACGGAGTCAGACTGAACCCCGAACATCCTAAACTCAATCATTTTATACTGTATTACGTTCATCTTCCCGCTCAACATGCAAATTAAGTTTCGTTTTAAATGTAAATTGCGGATGACAATGAAAGTGATAGCCTTCCGTTCCCACATCTTCGGTAGACTCAAGTGGGAACAACCAAATGTTCAGGTGATAAGATTAAACAGAATCCATAGCAGTTATTTCATGTACCCTTTTGGTCAGCAGATGGTTCTTGACGGCCTGCTGCTGCTCCCACGCTATAAGTGACAAATTATCGCACCGGAGGTACTATTTACATATGATTACGATCGGAAAGAACTATCTATATGATAATTAAGCTCTTTGTAGAGAAAGGAGCATAGTTTAATACACAATTTGGAGTGGAAGCTGGGTCGAGGCAGACTATAATTTCTTACATAAGTGATCCTTTTGATTAAGCATTTAATTTATTTAATTTCAGGTTTTAGTGAATGAGGAAATATTGTTTCCTTTGTGTACTTTCTTTATGTTGTTTCTTTCATTCATTTATTAGTTCTCTTGTTTTACATTACTTTTCCATTATGTTTGAGTTATTCATTTTGGGCCGGATTGTTTACAGAAGTTTTACTGGGCAGTGAAATGCAAAAGATGACATTTAAAATGCAGGACAGTGACAATATGTACAATTGCATAAGACAGACAGAGAAACTATAGAGAACAAGAGACAACCATTCAGACAAAAAGAGACGGGCATAGTCTATTTCAGACACAAGGTACTAGTATAAACTATACACGAAATAAAAATAAATAGTAAAGACTAAACGTATAATTGAATAAGTGAATCAACATCTGTTTCTGTATATTTGTCATGTTGAAGTAAGTACTATCATCTTCATGTCTTAGATTTTTTTTTTGAGGAGTTGCTCAAGTTCAGATCATGATACTTAATTCCCATGATTTAAATATTCTTAAAAATTAAAGGTTTGTTGTCATTTGGAAGTGTGTAGGCCTTCTTGCATTATTATGCTGTTACATAATGATTATATATTCAGTGGCATAAAATTATCTTTAAAATGACAATCATATCGCTTATCGCAATTATTTCTGGGGCAATATATCGCATAACAAAAAGTTGTTATCGTGACAGGCCTAATCATGAGGCCACTGCCATGATGAAGGCTCAGTTCATGAGCTTATGGGATGCCTTAATACTGACTTCAACTGCTAGGTACAATTCAGCATGTGTTTGCATGTGTAGCACAATTCTTGTGAGATTTATTGGTTTGATCAGCGATCCAAAATGCAAGACAGTTTACTTTTCCAACTGATGTGTTGTGATTGTTTTCTGCACTAAGGTCACTAATAATAGGAGCCACCAATGAGCCCCAAGATCTTCATTCTACTATACTGCGGGAGATGCACAAGATTCCACATCAATCAGCCTGTAAGTTCAATCAAAATATGTTTATATGGTTTAAATTAAATGTATGCATTTTTCACTGGGCTGAGTGGGATGCTGCTATTTTAAGATGAAACAACAGATCTGTTGGACGATTAAACTAGATCTAATCAATGTCTTTTCTTATTGCGGTATATCGTGTCATGTTTTGCAAAAGGTGGTGCTTAGGATCTAATAATGGTGGATGGGTGTTTTTCTCTGATAACCTTTATTGTACTGTAATATTCCTGCTCTGTTGTTTTTGCGATTCAGTCAATGAACTGTATTCATAACACATTAACAGAACAGATTTATTTGTAAATTGTAAACCATTAAGTAAATTATCCCATTCAGCTGAAGAATTGAATGATTTGACTGAAAAGCATTTATAGATTTATTGGCCATGAATTAAATATTTTAGTGTTGAATTTAGCCCAGAACAGAGGTTATGTGATGGTCTTTTGTTGTAAATATTTGTTTGCAAAACATTAATTATGGTTGAATGAAATATTTGATTTGTTTCTTTACAAAAGCCTTTATGTTTTGGATGTGGAGCCAATGTAAAATCACTGATGTTACTGTACGTGCATACCCCCTGACTGTTGTTATTTTGAGGGTTTGTGAGAATTCAATATGTGAAAAGATTTTTTTCTGGTTAATTGCCATGATCGGTTGTTTAGTCCCTATTGTTATGGTGGAGAACAGGGCTAGTTCCCTTTCATAGGTTCACTCAATGCTTCATTGCCAATTGTCTGAAACTCATAAATCATGCCAATTTATTGGCTGATGGTGCGGGCATCTCCTGAGTAATAGTGAGCATGCCATCAACCCCTCAGATTCTCTTACTTCAGAAGAGGTTTGTCTGGCCTGTTCTAGTTAGGCTTCTCTGAGTTTTTCCTTTGAATAGGCCCTACCTGGTTTTGTGCTTCAGAGACCACATCAAGTGGAACTTGCTTGTTCTCCTTGTGGTGAAGTACATGGATCTTTGTTGTCAGCCATCATGCTCTCGCTTCATCACAAGTGACGACCCTCACAGTAAGTGTGAGAATGCCTCTGTGTGTCTCATGTACGTGAGGCTATTTACAACACTTCTAGCTGTAAGTTTTGTGAGAATTTTGAGCTTAAAACTCTCAGTGCAAGGCTTGGTTTCTTTGAAAAGAATTCATCCGCTTTCCCCTTCCACTCCGTTTCTGAGGCTGCAGAGGCTCATCATGAATCTATGTCTTGGGGATCGGATATTGAAATGAAGGCTATAGAGAGTGAGCAGGCGGCCTTCTCCCTTTCTCTCTGTCTCGCCCAAGCACCCTCGCCAGTGGAATCACCCATGGAATTTGTTCATTATTATTTATGTCCCAGCCCAGGGGCACGCAAGGCCATTTTCCTTCTGAATGGAGGATGTTTTATTCCCTGTGGCATCCGATTTGGAGGATTTTGGGCCTGCTTCAGCTAACGCTCTCCTGCCTAGTGGCTAGGAGGTGCTAACTCGTGCCACACAGAAGCTCAACATTCAGTTTCCTGATGAACCTTGCAAACATCAGTCCTCAAAACTTGATGAGCATTTCCTGAGCGGCCCTAACCCTGCAAACATGTCCTTGCGGGGCCCATACTGGCTTTTTGCGGGCACAGTGGGCTAGGGCCAGCCCACACCAAACCTAAACAGGCCCGGTGCGGGGGCCCTACTAAACAGGCCCAGTGTGGGCTTGCCCAGGTGAGGCCCACAGCTTTGGGCTCACCGCAGGCTCTCTGTGAGCAGCCCACACTATGGGACTGCCCACATCAATCCAATGATGGCCCAGTGTGAGCCAGACCAGAACCTGTTACTAAGAATTTTGTGGGCAGTTTTCTTCCTTACCACTAGGGTGTTTGCTAGAGTGTTTTAGGTTTCCTTAAGTAAAGCCATATGGTAGAGAGAGTTAGCAGAGTTTTATATATATATATATATTTATACAGTGGGTAATGTATATATTAGTTGCTTATTAGTGCTTCACACTCCAGTCCAGTTAGCAATAGCAAGCAGCAGTAGCCAGCATGGCTCACCTGTTGAACACATTGTGCTGTGTCCTGGTTGGGACTTGGGAAATGTATCATTTCAAGCCCAGTCTAAAGGAGGAGTTTTTTTTTTCTATTTAAAAGTGTACATTGCTGATGTTTTTTTGCAGAGATGGAACATGTATGTATGGCCGATGTTTGGATTGATGGTAAGAGTTTAAAACAATGTAATTGTATGCATTTTAGAAGCATATTAATTTGCTATCAGCCAACTTCAGCTATGGATAGTGTTTGGACATTGATGTACTACAGATAAGACTTTTGCACACATCAACTTTCACATGACAAAATCCTACAATCTTACATTGCTTTGTTTGCTTTCTCTTTTTTTTGTGTAATTTTGTGTATTTACATATTTGGCTATATGTAGCTGTATTAACCTGAATTTAATGTTTTGTATTTTGTATTGAATAAATCCATTGATTTGAAATCCCTTTGACTACTGTACATTTTTTACAATACTGACATTAGTTATGTGGTGACTACATCCATTTCAGATGTTTGAAAACTGTTTTTCCCAAAGACTTAAGTTATAGTAGCTGAAGACTATTCTCTCCGGCCAATCCGTGATCAGCAGAGTTTACACGTCACGTTTTGGTAACGGTACGGTTCACTTGGAACCCCAACCGAGGTGGTACTAAAAAAAGTACCAGGTACCAGGTACTGTACCCAGTGGAAAACCCCCCAAAAGTGAACCGTACCAATCCGTACCGTGCCGTACCATGCAGTGGAAAAGCGCCATTAGATGGCGGTAATGCACTTATATCTCTCAAATGGACCATTGACCAGGACCAGGGTTAGGCACCCCTGTTGTAGATTAATAGTGTGGGCTAAGTGAGGGCTGCCCGTGCAGGGCCAGCACTAAGGGGCCAACGTTTTGCCAATAAGCAAAATCTCAGAGGCCCTGTGCTGGCAGCCCGCTGGGGGCCCTTAGGCTAGCCCTAAGTGGGCCCGTAAAGGGCCAGTGCAGGGAATTCATGCCCCGTTCGGAGAAAGTTGCCATTTTTCAGCGATCTTCATCACGAGATCCTGGAAGCAGCTGTTTTCTGCTTGTCTCACTAATGCAGCGGCCTCTGACTTCATCAATCTTGCAATCTTTCAATCTTCATCAAAAACACACTGGCCACACACCTCTCGCCTTCATCTGCTCAATCCTGGAAGTCTTTTTTTCTTCTTCCTTACACTGGGGCCTTACCCCGGAGGCAGTTTAGGAGCTCCGCAGAGCTACTGACTTGGCATTGTGTGCAACTAAGCACACTGCATGTGCGATTGGACCAGGGACGTGCAGACATTTTGAGGGGCAGGGGCTCAAGTGGAAAAAAGGGCATGTCTCACATTTATTTACATTTTTTCCTAAACAAAACGTTAAATATATTAGATGTGTGATATTGACAAAAAATATATCTCGCTATTTTCTGGGATTTTATCGATAACGATAATTAGACAACATTTTGCTGAGTGTGTTATTGTGCTGATATCTGGTAAGGACTACCGTGGACAGCTGACTTCTAAAGTTTTTTTCCAATAAGTTTAAACTGATTTTTACCTTTTATGGGCATTTTTACCTTTTATAAAGCCCTTTTTTCTAAAAGTGTGCTTAATCTTTTCAGTCAAATTCTTAACTTGAATCAGTCATTATAAGTTATTTGGGCTGTTACCAAGCAAATTAAATCAGTATTGACAAAATTCATCTTTGCAATGCAGAGGAAACACAGAAGCTGCATTAGAAGTGGCATTTAGATGCATTTACACACTGTTTAATGCAGGACATGAATGTTTTAACCTGCAGTTACAAATACATTAATACTGCTTTGATAATTTAAACATAAAATGTTGAATACTGATATTTGATTTTTTTTTTAATGAAAAGATATTTTAAATGTGAAATTAAAACCGCCAGTAGGTGGCAGCAAGTCACTGTTTATAAGTGAGTCATTGCGATTGAACCGAATAATTTAAACGGTTGATTCATTCAGGAACGAAACACCGTCATGTTGCTCAGAGATGCAAATTGGAGTTATATTTGTTGGCGAAATATACCAAAAACAGTCATTTGTGTCTAAAGTAAGTGTATTAAATTCATGTTTATTGAACTGCTGTATAAAGTCTTCGTGTGATACTGATTAACTATATGTAAATATATACATTTCTACCCCCATATCTTGAATTTTGTGATCATTCTAAATGCATTTTAATAAACTGAATCATGCAGTGAAAGAACGCGCACTGGCCTAACTATGTGCCGATCAATGTGTGCTACACTGCTGTGCTGCGCGGAGACGTGGAGGGAGAAAGGCATCAGAACTCGACAGTCTCAATATTTCCCGACCCGACCTGATATTTAGATTTTTTATTTGTTTGATAGAGAAAGCTGTGTAAAAACAGAAACACTGTTATTGTGTGACTGTGTCCCAAGAGTGATTCTTCTTTACGTCTTCTAGTTCCCTACGGAAAATGAGGCTGTGACAATTTTCTTCCATCTTGTTATATCAATAGCAAAATGTTGTGCTTTACCCCATGAGAGGTGTAGTTCTTTCAGTTCAGCTTCTACAGTCCTCCTCCAGGTTGTTATCTGACTTCCTTGCTTCCTTTTCCCAGGTGGTCTCCAACTCATAGCTACTTTCGGGATGTGGTTCTGGTCCTTCTGAAGGACATGCCCAAGCCATTTCATTCTACAGTGCTTGATCTCCATCATCATGCTATGCAAGTAGGTCTTCTTATATAACTCAGCATTTGAGATCCTCTCTGGCCAGAAGAAATGGCAAATTCTAGTGAGGCAGTTGTTGTGGAATACCTCAATCTTCTTCATGTTACACTTGATGACATGTCAGCATTCTAACCCATACAGCAGAACAGATTTCAAATTGCTGTTGTATAGTGCCATCTCTGTTCTGAGGTTGTATTGTGCAGATATACTTCAAGCTGGTGGGAGAAAGTCCACTGTATGCCTCTAGGTTTGTCTGATGTTGTCTGTCTCATGATCTAATCAATAACTACCAGGAACAGGATTGGTGAGAGGATGCATTCTTGTCATACCCACTGACTTCACTACATACCACTCAGATGTAGGATGACACAACACTCAAACTTTTAGATAGTTCAATCAATGTGTCCATCTTTTGAGGGATTCCGTAGGCACACAGGATCTTCCATAAGGTGTCACGTTGTAGGCTATCGAAGGCCTTTTTGAAGTTAAGTTGATGTATAGGGGAGCATTCCACTCCCAACATTGCTCAATTATGTTTCTTAGGGCAAAAATCTGGTCTACACAACTTCTTTCCTTCCTTAAACCAACTTGCCCTGGTCTCACCCTATGGTCAAGAGCTACTTCAATTTTGGTCAGGAAGATTCTGCTAAATACTTTTGATGGTATTGAAAGTAGTGTGATGCCCCACCAGTTATCACAGTTTTGGAGGTTGCCCTTCTTGGAAAGCTTGATAATGAGACCTTTGGACCAGTCTTCGGGGATGATGTCTTTCTTCCAGATGTTCTTGAACAGGTCAGTGAGCATTCTGGTAGATGCTTAAAGATCTGCATTTCAGGACGGATGGGGTCAATACCAGCTGCCTTTCCATTCTTGAGTGCTTTGATGGCATGTCTGAGTTTAGCTTCAATTGGGGGACTGATGTAAATGTTCAGAAAATCTGCTGCTGCTAGATGGTTGGCGGGCTCTACTGGTTCAGGTCTGTTGAGTCCTTCATGAAAGTGTTGTACTCGTCTGCTGGCTTGCTCGTGCACATTTGAGAGGGTGTTGCCATTCTTGTCTTTAATTGGGGCAGACTGGCCTTTGTTACCACCTCTCAGCTGTTTAGTGATCTTATATACAGCGCTGAATCACCTCTCTCTGTGTCGTGTTCAGCCTGGCTAGCCATCTCCTCTATAAAGGTTATTTTTTCCTTCCTGGTGCTCTTCTTCACCTCCTTATCTTTGGACTTGTATGCTCTGTGGACTTGCTCTTGAAGACTTGGTGACTTAGTGCTGAGCATTTTGGCTTTAAATTGTTTCCTTTCTTCTATTTTTCCAAGTGCCAGGTATTAACCACTCCTTGTGTTTTCTCTTCCTGTAGCCTAATCTCAATACATGTATCAACGTAGGTCTTCTTGATGGCTTTCCACTTGATGTCAATGCCTGGCTGCCTTTTTGTTGTGTCATCTAAAGGGCTTTTCACACTGAGGGCTACACAAAAAAGCAAAGCGAATCGCCAATGAATAGTGCTTTCACACCAAACACGAAACGATGGATCACCTTCGGCTAATTTACACTTGTATGATAGATGGCACAGACTGAGAATGCATTTACTCACCACTCAGCTGATCATCCTATTGTCTTTGACCACTGAGAAGGAGAATCACTTAAATGTTGGTGCATAGCACACACCAAGAAGCCAAGGCCTGGTTCTATGGGTGTGCTAAGCAACAACCAAGAGCACACTCAGTTGAAGCTGTAATATAGCATATTGGTGAAACAGATTTGGCAAACGCTTGAGTGTGTATTTGTATTCACGCTCTGTGGTGCACCAAAGGTTTCTATTTACAACGTGTTTTTGCAGCATTGAATAAAGTAGCCAATCACATATTTATTTGTTGATTTCACAAACGCAATGTCCAATCAGAGGTATTTAAGTTAGACTGGAATTCACTCACCGCTCAAAATGCTACGTGTACACGTGATGTAAATAAGAGATTCCTCTATTATTTTGGAGCTTTGTGAAATCTTGATGAACTGACAGGTTTTTAGTGATTATAAAGGGAGTGCTCTTTGCACACTTTCTAGGCTATGTATAATCCATTTTGTTTTTCAGACATATTCACTGCAAAGTTTCAAGAATGACATCTACATATTTATGCAGGATTCCCTCTTGAAATAGCAATGATTGACATAGCGATATCCATAGCAATGGACGGGTCAAAAATATGTCAAAATAGATGTGCATTAAGACTAGAGCACACTCACTAATTCAGAAGAACCCTCAGTGATTTAATTCTAGAAGCACAGAAAAAGAAAGAAAATGGATTTCTCTACCAGCAGCAGTGAGGACGAGTTTTTGTTTTTAAATCAGGAAAGGAAAAGAATAAGACAGCATTTTTTGATACACCTTATTCTTGAGAAAAGAGAAGAGCATGGGGAGTTCCGTAGACTGACGGTGAGTGCCTTATCATTCTATTTGCCTTAGAAAATGCAACAAAGTAGTATGCTGTGTTTAAAGAATATAATTTTTCTGAATGGTGTTTCTGATATAACACCACCAATGTTGCCCTTTTGTGCAACAGCAGCACCTCCAGGAACATAATCTAAAGTTCAAATATAATTGGACAGCTTGTTTAATCCTGGTGCGACGGGGAAAAAATTGACACACTGGTCAAAAAAAAAATCTCACATTGTCATGCCACAATTGATCACGCCTGGTGTGAATAACATTTTTATTTAAACATTTTTATTCAAGAACATCATCGTACATTCGCGTCAATTAATCACGCTCAGTGTGAAAGGCCCTCCAGACACTAAAATGGTTCCTCAATTCCAGTACAAAGTTCCCTGTAGGTTTGAGGAAATTTGATCTTCGCAGCATCTAGCTTTACGTCGCTGACTTTCCTCTTTCACATTGTGAAGTTTGAGTTTGATAGTAGGCTACTTTTCACAGGGTAGTGGTCACTGCTGACATCTGCATCTCAACACTCTCTGTCATTTTGGAAGGACCACTTTCCATTGATCAGGATGTGGTCAATCGTGTTACCATCAGCTGATTTCCATGTCAGCTTGGGGATGTCCTTTTGTTGATGGCGCATCTGACCACTAGGTTGTTGTCCAAGCCGAAGTCAACAAGTCTGCTGCCATTGTCATTTATCTCCCCACAGCCTTGGCTTCCCATAGCTCTATATAATAGTTAGTTTTGTCAGCTCCAGCCTTAGTATTCCTGTTGCCGATAAACATGATGAGGGACTTTAAAGACTGTGTGTTGTATTTCATACCAGTTAATTTTGTCCTTCTCCTTAGCTTCATTTGTTGCATATTGGTAAATTGCAATGCTTTGCCATGCCTGAGACCAATCTGGTATGGCTGAACCTGCCAGGGACCTGAGTCCCCCCCCCACACCCTGCATTTGGTACATAAATAGTACATAACTGAATACAGACATGTACAATATGACAGTAATTTATGAATACACCCCAAATTCTATCGGCATACACAGAAGTCTACTGATCCGATTACAACTCTTTTTATGCAGAGCTTGTTGTCGCCCAATAAATAAGTAACTCAAGACTTTTTGTGTATCCTTGGTCTCTATATCATGAAGAGAACATTCTCCAACAGAATGCAAAAAAACGATAAATTGTACCCTTGTACCTGTAAAAGTACCCTTATGAAAATTATCCATGTTTTTACTATAGTAAAAGTGTAGTAACCATGGTTTTTAGGTGTATTGATTACCATTTGTATAATCACAGTTTTAGCCTACTACAAATACCTTAAACTATGGTTAGTGTAGCAAATCCATTGTTAATTTGTGGTTACCATAGTTTAACTATGGTAACCATGGTTTTTATGGTTTATTTGTAGTAAAACCATGGTTAACTTTCGTAAGGGTATCTCCGGCACTGTTAATGGTATGGACTGCCTGTGCTAGCCGTGGTCTGGTAGCTTATCTACGATGTACAACGCGGTCCGCACTACTATCCAGTTGGTGGCGGTAATGCACCTAAGCTGGTTTGCCAACCGCTAATAAACCATAGAAGAAAAAAAAGACTAAGCAGAGAGTTTGAAGCTTTGAATTTTGTATTTATTTATTTATTAAATCCCCCCCGCCTTTTTATCTATAATAGTTGAAGAGTTCATAGCTGAACCGTGTACGTTTCACACTCCAGACCAGTATTTATTGTTATTTGTTTATATATATATATATATATATATATATATATATATATATATATATATATACACATTTTTTTAATTATTATTAATTAATTAATTTATTAATTTATTAATTAATTTATTTAGCCACTAAAATTATGTCATAGCCTCAGACCCCAATACTGCTTGCAGCTTAAGTATATCTGCATTTACACATCGCCATCTTATGTAACTGACCTATCAATACCATTTGTGCCCTTGAAAAAAAAAAAAAAAAAAACAGAGAAGAAGCAGCCGCAATAGAAGAAGAAGAGTGTAGAGAAGTGAAATGTGTTTTTCAAAAATCTGTTCGCTGGAAGTAAATTAAACGTTGGATTAAAAGGAAACTGCTTTTTTAAAAACAATATTTCCAAGACCCAGTAATAAAGACGGTTCAGGTATGTGATCTGTTTTTTCCCACAGGAAGGTCACAGGAAATCATCAATAACTCTTAAGTGAAACAATAATGAAAATGAAAGGAAATTGCGCTAACTCATCACCATACTAAGAGCGAATTGACAAAGTTGCGTACTCCGCGTGTCGGAATCGGCGGTACTGTGTAATTATTATTATTATTTAATCTAATACATGTTCTGTACAGAAGTTCGTAGTATTTCAATACACACTATTTTTTTTATACAGTGGAGAGATAATTAGGCGCAAATTTTACCATGGAACTAGCACGGAGTGATTATTGAATGCTTTCAGAACGGAGGCACTCACATAAGGCCTGTCTCAATACCCACACTTTGCACTTGACCACCTGTCTAATTACATGACATATTTCCTGTATTTGGACCAAGTGTTCGAGTGGGCGTGAAGAGCGTGTACAACTTTTGATTACCCGATTGGACACACTATATCAGAATTGTATATATGCAAGTAACGTTTACACAGAGCTTTATTTACACATTCAAACCCATATTCAATACTCAAGTTAAAAGTCAAGTAAATGGCTCCTTAGAACCCCCTAGATTTGTAATAATACTGATTTTATTGTTTTTATTTTGCAGGTGAATGTAAGAAGATGGTATTGAAAGAGATTCCAGCAGACAATATCACTAGCCCTTTGGGCCGGAACGAGGTCATAGGTTTACTCTTTCGCCTCACAATATTTGGTGCCGTCACCTATTTTACAATAAAGTGGATGGTGGATGCTATTGATCCAACAAGAAAACAGAAAGTTGAGGCACAAAAACGGGTACGCAGTTTACAGGATGAGTTACTTGATAGTTTTGGAAGGTTGGGTGAGTTCTGTCAGTTATCAGTACACAATTTCTTGTAAGTGTAATATACAGATATTTTTTGTCCTGCTCCGCTCTAAAATATTCTGTTATGTAGAAATTGTGATTGTAGAACGTTTTTAAATGTACCCCTTTTTATGTGTTTACTACTTTATCCTATATAGTCCTATCCCCTTTTCATGTAGACTAAACATTCTAAGGTCATTATATTGTATTTTTTCCCATTATTTGCCACAAGTTAGGAAGCCTTACTAAGTTGAACTTTTGACAAAGCATAGCTTCACCAAAGGCTGGAGTTTAATGTAAAGTTTTGTTGCCGCCTCACAGGCAGAGAAACTCATGCGGCAGATTGGAGTGCAGAATGTGAAGCTTTCTGAATATGAGATGAGCATTGCAGCTCATCTTGTGGATCCACTGACTATGCAGGCGAGGAATTATATCACCATCTGACTTTATTTACCAGTCCTTAATTGTCTAGTCTACTTGTATGTTTTAAATGATTATGCGAGTTACACAAATCATTTATGTGTGTCCACAGATTACATGGCATGACATTGCAGGTCTGGATGAAGTCATAACTGAACTGAAAGACACGGTTATACTTCCGATCCAGAAGAGACATCTGTTTGAAGGATCCAGGCTTCTTCAGCCACCCAAAGGTAAGCATTAGATGGAAATATTTCCATAAAGTGTTTCTAAACTGAACTCCACACATTATTCTGAGGTGGTTTGCTTGTCATCTTCCCAGGTGTGTTGCTGTATGGGCCTCCAGGCTGTGGGAAAACTCTTATAGCCAAAGCTACTGCCAAAGAGGCTGGATTCCGCTTCATTAACCTGCAGCCTTCCACTCTCACTGACAAATGGTACGGAGAATCCCAGAAACTAGCTGCAGCTGTCTTTTCACTGGCCATCAAGCTACAGCCCTCTATTATCTTCATCGATGAGATCGGTAAATGCATATTTACATTTTTATGTGTCCCTCATACACCCCTTAATATTGATATACCAGTAGTTATTAATTTTACCCTTTGCTTTCAAAGGTAGATCTGTTCAGCTTCATTGCACATTTATGGATCACTGGAAATCTACTTTTGAATCTTAATTGGTATATTTTACTCCTTTAAAGTCACATAATATGGCAATACAATTCTGGATATTTGTCATTAGGGTTTTTCACACCTGAAATAGTTAACCCTTGGTCATTCTAGTTTCACACAACTCATAATTTTTTTTTTGTGTTCCTGTGGCTCAGTGGTAGAGCATTGTGTTAGCAGCGCAAAAAGTCGTGGGTTCAATTCCCAGGGAACACACATACTGGTAAAAAATGTATAGCCTGAATGTACTTTAAGTCGCTTTGGATAAAAGCGTCTGCTAAATGCATAAATTATTATTTTAATTAATTATTATTATAATTTACCCGTTGTTAACAATTAACCCTGGGTAGTCATAAGATGACATTTCAATCTGTACATTCCTAAACCCCGAGTTAATGTTCTTATTTGCATATTTGCGGTGTCAATGTTATTGATTAGACGAATGCAGCACACTAGGTCTTTACATAATAGCTCTAGCATTGTGCATCCTTATATGTGACCCTGGAGCACAAAACCAGTCTTAAGTTGCTGGGGTATATTTGTAGCAATAGCCAAAAATACATTGTATGGGTCACAATGATTGATTTTTCTATTATTAAATTAAATTATTATTAAATTCCTACCGTAAATATATCAAAACCTAATTTTTGATTAGTAATATGCATTGCTAAGAACTTAATTTGGACAACTTTAAAGAGGATTTTCTCAATATTTTGATTTTTTTGCACCCTCAGATTTCAGATTTTCAAATAGTTGTATCTCAGCCAAATATTGTCCTATCCTAACAAACCATACATCAAAGGAAAGCTTATTTATTAAACTTTCAGATGATGTATACATCTCAATTTCGAGAAATTTACCCTTATGACTGGTTTTGTGGTCCAGGGTCACACATTATATATTGATGACAGTACTATCAAGTTTTCCAGAATAGACTTTTCAAACTATAAGAGAAAGAAAGAAAGGTCTCTTCTTTAATCTAAAGTGCTGTGTTTCTGTGACTGTCCAAAGCATGTGAAAATGAGGTACGCGATTGGTTGTCGGTTGCTAAGGGTCTAGCTGTAGCATTCTAACACCATATTTTGATTCTTACTGTACAAATTTGGCACTGCAATGCAGGAGCAGGGTTTCATTACCCCAGGTAAAAAGCAGTGCTTATCCCGCTTATAAATTACTAGTGTGAAACGTACCATTACCTGGGGTTAAAAGCAGGGTTTAGAACAACGATAACCCAGGGTTAAGTGCAGTGTGAAAACCCTTCTTTCAAAGTAATTTCTATTCAACTTCATGTCTTAGATTCCTTTTTGAGGAGTCGCTCAAGTTCAGATCATGAGGCCACCGCTATGATGAAGGCTCAGTTCATGAGCTTATGGGATGGACTGGATACTGACTACAACTGCCAGGTACTTTTCAGCATCTTTTTACTTTTTTTAGTGATTACTGATTTGATCAGTGATTCAAGATGCAATTAGTCTCCTCTTTTGATGTGTTGTGATTGTTTTCTGCACAAAGGTCATAATAATGGGAGCCACCAATCGGCCACAAGATCTTGATTCTGCTATACTCCGAAGGATGCCCACAAGATTCCACGTCAATCAGCCTGTAAGTCCCTTGAAATTAGCTCAAAATATGTTTATATGGTTTAAATGAATTTTTAAACGTTTACTATTGAATCATTAAACTCTGTAGTGCTTTTGATAAATTATTAATTTGTCGTGTATTTAGAATGTCAAGCAGAGGAACGACATATTGAAACTGATCCTGGAGAATGAGAATGTAAGTATTTTATTAATTGAACTGTATGGTTATTGAAAGTTGCAAGTGCTGAAAGGGTCACTTTTCCTTTTCTGAAGGTGGAGTCTGCTGTGGACTTTGGTGAAATTGCAAAACAGACCGACGGGTTCTCAGGAAGTGACCTCAGAGAGATGTGCCGAGACGCTGCTCTGCTTTGTGTGCGTGACTTTGTGCACCAAGAAAGGTAAACTCTTAACAAAGGGCTTCAGACTCAGCACAGAACATATCAGGCTTTTTTTTTTTCATCTTTAAGTTTGGGGCTCTGTTTTACTCATTTACATAACGTCTAGCATAAACAGTTTCAATTTGAATCATTGTGAAACTGATCTGAGGCGCTCCCTTGTTAATTCTCCTCCATCCCATGACAGTCCAGATGAAGACTTCATCCGTCCCATCAGGCAGGAAGACTTGCAGAGGGCAATTGGGAAGATGAGGAAGTCCAAATCTGCAGGAGTGCAAGAGGTGTTTATGCATGTACCTCTGGACTGAAATGTGATGCTGCTGTTTTAAAAGAACAAGAACCTAGATTTGGTCTGTTTTTCTTATTTGTGGCATATCGTCATGTTTTGCAAGAGGGGGAACTCAGGATTTATAAATGGTGGAATGGAGTTTTTTTTTCTTTCTCTAATCATGTTTTTTTTTTGCACTGTAATTTCCATACTGTATTTGCCACTCAATCAGTTAGCCTTATTTTAAAAAAATCATGCGTACAACCATTCTTAAGTAAATTGTCGCTTAAATGGGACCGTTTATGAAAGAATGAACGATTTACCTGAAATTCATTTTGTTTGTGTTCAAAAATAAGGCCCATTGTGTTTGTCTTCATAGGTTTGGTTTGTGTGGTTTTGCTTGTTCTATAAAACCCTGTGAGAGGTTTGTGAAGATGGGAAAGTGTAGTTACTATTTCCAGTTATGTATAAGGCACGTACTTTCGCCAGCAATAATTATTTGTTATAATCCCAACAATATGTAACAATTCAGCTGATTTGTGAGCACAAAAAACAAAGTGTGTTCATTAACAGTTTTAACTCAGAACACCTTTTTTCCCCCAGCGAGTGAATGATTTGATTGAGGTGCATTTACAGATTTATAAGCCATTTATATTGAATAAAATGTTTAAGCTTTTAATTTAGCCCAGAGTAGAGGTTATGTGATGACCTGTTGTATAGATATTTATTTGCAAAACATTTAATATGCTTGCACAGAATATTTGGGGCCAGTGCCAAGCCACTACTTCTATGCATGTACTCATCTGTCAGGTGTTATTTTTGGGGTTCGAGTGGGCAAAGGAGACTTGAAAATGGAAAGAAAAATTATTCTTTTGGAGAAACCTGTCTATGGATTGCCAGCAATACAATGAACAACTGTATGCAAGAATTTTTCAGTTACTAGGTTTCCTAGTTTACAATAGTCCACTGCTCTCTTCAGTCTAAATGTGCTTAGAAGTCAGAATATATTTGAAATGTTTTGTTTACACTGTAGAAAAATTGGATGGCAATGGTTTTGTCTTAATGAAGTTTATTGGAATGACTGCCCAATGCACATTACATCAAATATTGTAAGAAATTACAGTGTAAATCTCACAAGTTTGTACAAAAAGTAGAACGAAGTAAATACATTTCCTGTAAGATAATAAATATGTTTAGGTTGGTCCGCTGAGAAAATGGAAAGACAATGAATATGCTCTTGTTCCTTCACATTGGATTCCTCAAGAGTTTCATGTTTATGCATTCAGCACAAATCTTTCACATTCATACATCGCTCTTTACAGTAACTCATTCATTTGGGAATGTAAAAATAATGCACATTTACATTAAGGCACATGGACGTACACTGCAAGACAATATTGTGTTAATGTCAAAGACATCTGACTGTGGTTATACTCCGCTGCCAGTACTGAACATTTTTAAATTCTTATAAAGAATGTTATAGAATTAATCTGCCTCTTCAATGAGTACAAGATGTTCTCCACTGATGGAAATACTGCCAAGACAAACACTTATCCAAATAAAGCTCCAGTTGAGGTAGGTGAAATATTGGTCCTATTACCGTCAGGCATACTTCGAACTGCTCGATCAGACTATAAGTCTACAACACACCTGATACAGCAGTAGCTGTGTAGTTTGATCCATCTACAGGGTGATTTCAGGAAACAAAATATACTGTATTTTAAAGTAATTTGCAGGGCATAAATATAGATAGCATTTATCTAAGAATGTGTTGTAGAAATGAGTCTAATATAGATTTATTATTACTACAATGTAGGACTGGAATACATGATGCATCTTTCTATAAATCTATTTCTATCAGTTCTAATGAAATAGATTAAATAGAGCTTTACTGTATGTCTGCATATAGTCCAGTGCCTTGTGTTCACTGGTCCTTCTGCAGAGAACTGTAATACTCAGCTAGGACTTTCCAGGCTTTGGGGGCCATGAAACCATCGGGGGGGTTCTCCCCGCTGCGGGCAAGGCTCCGCATTTTGGTCCCTGAGATGAACTCAAATTCACCATGTCTGAAAAACAGAAATGCAGCTGACTTGAACTTCAGTTTCAGTAACAGTTCCTGGTCAAGCAGCTGTGAGCTGTGAGCTGTGATCAATTCTGGTCAAGATGAGCAAGATACGGTATATACAAATGTCTATAAATATCAATAGTGTAGTGATCTGCATGAAAAATAATGCATAAATGAGCTTCAAAATAAATAAAACAGCAGACAGAGAGGAACATTATTAGGTGTTATAAATAAAGCTAAATGTGACATTCATTATAATGTTTTTTTGTGACAATTGTAATAGGAATATTTTTAATTAAAAAAAAATATATATATATATATATATATATATATATTTTTTTTTTTA